>NC_057797.1:752839007-752862140 GCF_018294505.1 Triticum aestivum | reverse complement strand
GTAGGATAAAATTCATATTTAGAAGGTTTTTAAAACCTGAAAAATCACACGTATAGATCATGTGGTTCATATGTGCGACGTTGGTAAAAAATTATGTATTACCATTAGCAGTATGTGCACAAATTATATTAAATTAATTAAATAGGTTCCTTATTAATTATTTCACATGTCATAGATCTTTATATAATTTACGAAAACACTTACAGGTATATACTTCACATACAGCCCAGGCGTTTTACTTTTCTTTCAAGTGTCTTGTTTTTCAAATCAAGAGTGAGGTTTCAATCTACAAACCTGTTAGAGCACAGTGCTTTGAGATTTGATAGTTGTTTAAGGGCTTAAAGTGAGGCTCTTAACAATTTGGATGTTAAAATTTGAAGTAAAATAGGTGTTTTTGTTTTGTTTTTGGATATATAATTTGTTTATGCTATTTTTATTAGATGTAGGCATCTAATCAAGTATATTTGATCCGCATAGGCACACCTAACCTTCGTGCTTCACTGGACTGGACTGAATTGTTACACGAGATCGCACATGGTGTTGTGTATCTACATGGAGGATCAGGTGAGTGTGTGATCCACAGTGACCTTAAACCCCGGAACATTCTTCTTGAATCACCAACTTGGGCACCGCTAAACTGTTTGTTGACAATTAAACAGGGCCTGATCAAGCAATTGTTATTTCTCCATAAGTAATAAAATATATATGTATATGCACCACAAGATTTTTTGTGGACCCAACATACCTAACACGGTTGAGTTCCATGAAGGGGACGTGCAGCTCCGGAGTATATGCGTGGAGGGGAGATGACGCTGAAGTGCGATGTCTATAGCTTTGGAGTAATTCTTCTAGAGACGCTTAGCGGGAACATGAACGGTAGCTTGCAAAGGCTCCTTTCTCAAGTTAGTCCAAGTAAATTATAAATTCATTGTTTCTTTGCAGGAGCATAGATGGTTCATATTAACATTTGTGTTGGAAGACTTACATTTATTTTATTTCTTGAGATGTACATACTCTGATAAAACTCGACAACTCTCTTTTTTTGGTAGGCTTGGGAACTATGGCAGTAAAACGGGATCATGGAACTTCTCAACACGGAAATTGTGCCGCTCCCTAAGTCCGAGCCTGAGATATTTTCCAAGCTAAAACGTTGTATCCAGATCGGACTCCTATGCATCCAAGAAATGCCTGATGATAGGCCAGCCATGTCTGGAGTCGTGGCCATGTTTACGAGCGCAATGTCACATATCAATCAGCCGAGAAGGTCAGTGTTAGACAGTGGAATAGCCATGCCTTCGAATTCGTCCCTTGAACGTGAGACCGATTTCTTGAACCCCACTACGACTG
The DNA here is from genome assembly GCF_018294505.1 of Triticum aestivum. Classification (NCBI taxonomy): domain Eukaryota; kingdom Viridiplantae; phylum Streptophyta; class Magnoliopsida; order Poales; family Poaceae; genus Triticum; species Triticum aestivum. The sequence goes on along the minus strand of NC_057797.1, from coordinate 752,860,793 downwards.
ATATGACGTTGCCATCGGGTCAATCTAGCTTTTGTTGCCTAGCTACCGACTAGTTTCTTTAACCTTGTAGGTAGGAATTCTGTACACACAACCTTTTGGTTGTGATGCTGGTAAATTATGGAGGTTGATGTTATTGAACATCTATGGAGGTTAGACTTGAGAAATATACTGAGTTTTTGTGTTTTTGAATTTAATATCGAGTTGTTGAAAGGGTAGATATTTATACTCGGGTGGGCTGTTGATGCTTATTAATGTGGTATTCACCAACATACAAATATAAGTGGTGTCATTCTTTGAAGTGTCGCGGGAGTTCATAAGAGATTATAATTCTTTTTTTTCATCAAGATTTTTCTTGCAGGATGGTAGTTTAGAACCGAAGTAGTCATGTTAGTCAAATGGGCTATTCCGTGCAACCCAAGAGAGCATGGGGGTTTGATTGTTGAAGATTTAATTACAAAAAACCATTTTCTTCTGAGCAAATGGCTATTTTTAGTCTGAGACAGAGGGCCAACGGCAACGTGCTATGCTCACGGCACGTCCATGATGGATGCAGGAAAAAGAAGACTTTGACACCCCAAAGATTTAAATATAATTTTAATTTTCTATATGAGTGTGTTTATAAGGATCTGGGATACTTAATATATGCTTTTGGGCCTTCTCTAACAAAAATAATGACGTGCAGAGTGCCAAGAAATAAAACACCGCCGCCATAAATTGAAAGAAAAGAAAAAAAATACCAAAGTCTCGTGGAAGGCAGGGGATTCACAAATTTGTCTGGTCTCGTGAAGGTTTCCCCCCTATCATTTTAGTTTTGCTCGTTCCAGGTAAATGATGGAGACAATAGGTTGTTTTGGAAAGGTACTAGGCGAACAACCGCCGCTGAAAGTTCGATTCCTACTCGTTTTTAACGCCGCTCGACATAGCCAGATTTCTGTTCATGAGGCCTCGGGCGAGCTCCGAGCTAATATCGAGTTTGAGCCACCTGTTTGATGACTTGATGGCCTAAAGTTAGTGAGCGAAACACTTTATGGGTTAATTCAGCGGCTGTTCAGCTTATTGTTGGAAAGAAATTTAGACAAGATACAACAGTCTACCATATGTTTTTTTTTTTGAAAAACCCTCATTAGTCTAGCACATTTTCAGCCACTTCGATGTACAGCACGCTTCCTACTAACAGGCAGGAGTATTCAGAATCCTCTGTTTCTACCGGTCCACTGAGCATTCAAACAGTCATCAAACATCCTGCAAAAAAAAAACAGTCATCAAACAACATGTGTTTAGGGTTGCATATCACGGGCAAGATTAATAATTCAGTCCCTCAAAAAAAAGATTAATAATTCAGACTTCATAAAGTCTCAGTCGACTAAAAACGTCGACGAAGTCTCAATCGATGTTATATTTGTAAAATCTTACATTGAGATCTGTGTAATTTATTTTCTTCAGTTTTTTCGTTTTCTTTTTTGCATGTTATGTCACTTGACTGAGACTTGATTAAATCTCAGTCGATTAAGACCTAGGCGCACTCTTAATAATTTACGAAAGGAAAAGAGAACAAGTGTTCACTGATGATACAATACCATCCTAATTTGACATATGCACGCTTACATGCCCATGAACAAACTCGTATGCTCGCGACGGCCTGCGCCGCCCTCAGCAGCACCCTGCTCGCGTGCCTCAGGCTCATCGCTTTGAGGAAAATATCAAGGAAATGGATTGCCGCTTCTGAACCACGGTGGTGATGGGGGTCAGCTGCCACAGGTGTGGGGTTTATATGGGGGCGAAGGGCGGCACATACCGTGGACCGTGGTGACTAGTGCCGTGTAGTACGATTGGGCTTCAAAACCATCAGATTACTGAGCCTGATGAATCGATTGGTTCTTCGTCGCATCGTCGACATGCCGGTGTTTTTCTCTTCCGGCGTGCGGTATTGGCCGTCCATGAGGCAGCGTTCCGTGTACTGGGTTCACAGTAACCGGTGGCCGGCGGTCGGTCACTTCTCACGTGTGGACGAAACTGAAACGGTCGTGCGTGCACACAGCTTGCTGGAGAGAGAGTGCGACGTATGGTTTTTGTTTCTCGCTTGTGGAGCACACAGGTAACGGGAATCTAATGTGCTACATGGATTTCGTCTTCTCTTCAGCTTAACCAGTACTCCATCCACCTGTACTCTCTTCGATTCATATCAATTGTTGCCAATTGAGTATCAGCGACAATTAATATGGATTAGAGTGAGTACTTTTTTCCGTCCGGTGATCAGGTTTGCAAAATTCGGACGACCGTTTTCTATAGCATGGATGAACCCTACGAACATTTCCAAAAGAAAGAAAAAAGTATGAACCATATGAAGGCATCTGTAAATTCAGAGCGACCGTATGTACTGAAATCCTCCCGGATAGATCTATGTACTACTGCATGATGAAGTAATGGCCATCATTACAAAAAGAAAGAAATTGTTGTCCATATGTCGCGTCACCGGAGGCAACCAACATGACAATATGAACAGGTTGTCGTCTGCGTGTCTCATCAAGTAAAAAATTGAATGTTTGGATTAAGGGGTGAATGTTATAATAATCCAAACATATGCTAATTATGAGTAGGCTTCATGCATGGTGTACATGCCGTGGTTGGCTTGCATGCCAACACGTGAGTACTTTGCATGTGTCCGATTAGAGGTTAAGTCAGGGATCTTGCCGTATTAGTTTAGGCAAGTTGAGTGTTTGGACAGTATTCTTGGTAGTTATTAGAAGCGGCAAGTTTGCTTGTGTCCGTATAAGCTTTGGAGTCAAAAAGCATATACGAGTAGGTTTTTTTTTTTTGGAACGAAGACGCTAGAAGCGTCCGGCTTTAAATTAATAAAGCCCGAAAGGCATCCAGGTTTAACGGTTACACAGTAACAGGTTCAGCAACACACCCCTCAGGGCAGCAAAAGCAAGGTTCATCGCTACATAATCACCATGACGGATCAGCAAGAGCAATGACCTAAACTACTAAACACCGCAGGAGGTTCCAAAAGCATCATCAACTCGTCATGTTTTGTCTTGCCCTCGTCTGAATTGACTTGATATGCTCCATGGCTTCTGACATGCGCTCAGCATCGCGCTCCTTCCCCAGCGGTGTCCACATCTGCAAAAATAGGTGGCATTTGAAGATCATGTCTGCAGGGTGGTTAGGAAATTTCTTTTCAATCGTAATTTTGTTTCGCGTCGTCCAAAGTGCCCATAGTAACGCCCCTACGCAACGCCAGGCGATTCTGCTAGAGGTCCCCTTAGTGGATTTTAGAATCGATACCAATTGTGTCCCCGAAACGGGGTTCCAGTCTATGTGGAAGGCCTCCCGAACTGCACTCCACATAAACCTGGCCAGGTGGCACCGGAAGAAAACATGATTCGCGTCTTCCCCTTGCCCACAGATCACGCATGTGCCGTCGGTCGGACCGTTCCGTTTGGCTATGTTGTCCGAAGTAGGCAGCCTATTCCTGAGCATTTGCCACATAAAGATCTTGATCTTCAGGGGCAGGCCTGCCTTCCACAGACCCTTTGCTATGTCAAGCACTGGCCCTCCAGTTAGCTTGTTATATAAGGACTTCACTGTAAATTTCCCGGATGCTGTCAAACTCCACTTGACAGTGTCAGCCCCCGCCCGAAGGCGATGGCCGCCTAATTGCTGGGACAGCCCGTCCCAAGAGATGCGCTCTTCGTTTGTTAGGGCCCTCATAAAGTGGATCGCCGGCGGGTCTACTTGTAACACCTCCCCAACTAGGATGTTAGTATCTGTGGCGATCCTGAATAAGGAGGGATGGCTTTGCCAAAGGGGGGAATCGCCCAGCCAGTGATCAAGCCAAAACCTAGTGGATAGTCCGTTGTTGGTCTGGAAATTGGCCCCTAAATCGAAAGCAGGCCGCACCGCTTGAATCCCTCTCCAAAACACGGATCCGTTGGCCGAGGCTGTGAATGGGTTCCCATGCGGGAAGTACTTGGCTTTAAGCAGCTTTGCCCAGAGCCCCGACTCATCTTGGGTCAACCGCCACCACCATTTGGCTAGAAGGGCAACATTCATAAGTTTGGAATTTAGGATTCCCAATCCCCCAAATTTCTTAGGCCTACAAACCGCCGCCCACTTGACGAGGTGGTACTTCCTTTTGATGCCAGTTCCTTCCCAGAAGAACCTGGATCTAGGCGTGTCTAGCTTGGCATGTACCCCATCGGCAAGCAAAAACATCCCCATAGTGAAGAGGGGAAGGGAAGAGAGGCTCGAGTTTGTGAGAATGAGCCTTGCGGCGGAGGACATGAAGCGCCCTCGCCACGGGCTTACCCTATTGGCCACTTTCCCGTACAGGGGCTCCCATTCTAGTATCGAAAGTTTGCGGTTGGAAATTGGAAGCCCTAGGTACTTAATTGGAAAGCTCCCTAGCTTGCAATTAAGGAGGTTTGCGGTACGTAAGCTTTGCTGGTCGTCCATCCCCATGGTTATGACCTTGCTCTTTGTAAAGTTGATTTTGAGTCCGGAGAGGAGCTCGAAGGCTAGTAGCAAAAGTTTAATCGAAGCGATACTGTGATCATCTGGCTTAAACAACAACAGGGTGTCGTCTGCGTATTGTAAGTGAGTCACTCCACCCGGGATGAGGTGTGAGACTAACCCCTTGATGTGACCGGCCTCCCTGGCCTTGGTCAACATGGCTGCCATTGCATCTGCCACAAAATTAAAGACAAGTGGGGATATGGGATCGCCCTGTCTAAGCCCTTTCCTGTTACGAAAATATTTCCCCATCTCGCCATTAACAATGACCGAGGTGTTGCCACTCGAGATCAGGCTCATGATCCGGTGAACAAACCCTGCCTCAAAACCCTTTTTGAGGAAGACCTCGCGAATAAACTCCCAATTTACGCGGTCATAAGCTTTTTCGAAATCTAACTTAATGATGACACCCTGCTCCTGTGTTCGTTTTAACTCGTGGACAATCTCCGTAAGAGCAATGGGCCCTTCCAGGATGTTCCTACCCTTCAGGAAAGCAGTTTGGCTCGAACTAATGACTTGTTGGGCGACCGTCGCTAGCCTAGAAGCATAAGCTTTGGCGCACAATTTAAAAGGAACATTGATGAGCGTAATCGGCCGAAACTGTGTAATAGCTTCTGCCCCTTTGACCTTGGGGATTAGGCAGATGGCCCCGTAATTCAGACGAGACAGGTCAACCGTACCTAGGGCGAAGCCGTTTATGATCGCTTGGAATAAGTCCCTAAGCAGCGGCCAGAAGCGCTTGAAAAACTCCACCGGCCAGCCATCAGGCCCTGGGGCCGTGTCGTTCTTCATACCCGCAAGCGCGCAATCAATCTCCTGGGCCGAAAAGGACACCATAAGGGCGTCGTTTTCCTGCTGCGAGACTCGTTCGTGCATGCCCCAAAAGTCTGCCCTAAGACTTAGGTTTTTCACCTCAGCTGTTCCCAACAGCTCAACGAAGAAGCTATAGATGTACTTCGCTATATCGTTCTGAGATATCAGCGTCCCACGTTCTGATTGGAGCCTAAGGATAGTGCTCTTCCGTTTGCGACCATTAGCGTAAGCGTGAAAGTATCCTGTGTTTGCATCGCCTTTCACTACCCACTTGACACCACCCCTACGGCGCCAGTATTCCTCCTCCGCCCTGAGAATCGCCAGGACCTGATGTTCAAGAGAGTATCTAAGCTCCCATTCGTCACCAGAGAAGGTTCTAATATCGGCCTGCGAGTCGAGGAGGGCTATATCTGCCGTAATGCGCTCCCTCTCCCTTTTGGACTCGCTACCATGGTTAGCTCCCCAGCCCCTAAGGAAAGCACGCAAAGCCGCAGCCGCTGAGGACCAGAACTCAACTGGTCCTCGTTGACGCCCCAACTGGTTGCCGATCTGGGACCAGCGATTTGTGACTAGCTGGCTGAATCCCTCATGTTCGAACCAAGCTGTCTCAAAGAAGAATCTATGGCTACGGCGCACGTTGTCCTCCCCTGAGGACAAAATCAGCGGGACGTGATCGGATCCTATGCGCGTTTCCGCCACTAAAGTACAGAGAGGAAACAGCGCCTCCCAGTCACTAGTGCAAAAGACACGGTCCAGGACACATCTGATTGGCTCATGTTGCTTGTTAGTCCAAGTGTATCTGGCCCCAGTACGCGCGATCTCCCGAAGGGCAGCGTACGCAATGGCATTATTGAACATGGACACCCTAGCCCAGTCAATATTGTTGTTGCTTTTGTCCGCCCCCGAGCGGATCAAGTTGAAATCACCTCCTACCACCACTGGTAGGTTGGACGATTGTTTGGCCCCCACCATAGCTGTGATTTCTTCTAAGAAAATAGCGGACCTCGCGTGATCCGCCGGCCCATAAACACTCGCGATCACCCAAGATGCTTGGGAGACCCGGTGACGGATAGTGGCAGCTATATAGAACGTGCCGCCCTCCCACAATATAACCTCACACACATCCTTGTTGCAACCCATCAGTTGACCCCCAGAGAGGCCGACAGACGGAATCCAGAACCAATCAAAACGCTGGAGCGGATCATACGCCAAAAGGTCTCTAAAGGAGAAATCGGCTTTAATAGTCTCCTGGAGCGCCACAAAATCAATGAGTTCTTTGGACATGTACTCGCGGAGCTGCGTGCGACGCCCCACGTGCCCGCATCCGCGGATATTCCAGAAGAAATAACGCATTAGATAATCCTGTTACGCAAGCGGACTCCACGGGAGGAGACCGCCTTGGCCACACGCTTCCTAGCCGGCTTTCGACTGGAAGAAGGCAAGACCGAGGCCGCCTCGGCCTCAGCTCCCTCCATGGGCATGTCGACAACATCAGCCCCTACTGATGCTGCGTCCGTGGCTTCGACCGCCTGAGCAGCCGCACACCTGGCAGCTGCTTCCGCAAGGGCAGCCTGGGCCTCTTCACGCGCACGCAATAAAGAAATCAAATCCAGAGACGAGGAGTCTAGCGCTACACCACTATCATGCAGAATCTCGGCGAGATGCTCATCAGAGAAAGCATTCAAAATCTTAAAGGAGGGGAGGAGGTTACCTGCGTGTCCATGTTCTTGTCAGCAGCACGAAGCTTTGCACTTTCCAGAGAGGTCATGTCTCCGAGCTTGGCCTTGGCGCGAGCGCTAGGAGCCCGAGATGACACCGGAGTTGCCCTGGTACGCTTGGCCTTGACTGCCGGCCCTGACGCCACCAGAGCCGCGCCCAAATCGCCTCCCAGCGCCGAAACCGACCCCGCAACCTCCGAGACCACCGTCTTGCTCCCCGCCTTCCTCCCCGCAGTCTTCTTGGCCTGTCGGCCAGAGCCACTCGACAGGCGCCTGTCAGAGGCCGGAGTTGGGTCCGAGTCCATGAGGACGCATTCCAGCCCCGAGCCCTCCTCCCCCCCTCGGGGTGGGGAGCCCGGCATGGCCCCGTACCCCTTTGCCACCAGAGGGAGAGGCGCACATGGAGCTGTCAGGCTGGAGCCCAGGACCTCGAAAGACGGATCCAGAGAGCGGGCGAGAGGGGGAAGGCTGACAGCCGTGTCTTGAGTCGCGATCACACCCAGTTTTTCCCATGTCTCGGTGTCGATAGAAGTGTCTTGGATGCTGTCTTCGGGGTCGTCCGCCGTCTCGCCCATCACCACATCTTGGCCCCCCACCTTCGCGCCGGAACCGGCTGCCTCCTTCTGAGACACCCCCGTCCCAGGTATGGGCGCCCCAATGGCAGCTGCCTTGGGGGCTTTGCCCGCGGAAGGCCCTTGCTTGCTAGGGTCGCCCTTTCCCTGCTGGCTGTCTGGCGGGGGAGCAGATGGGCCCGCCCCCGAGGCTCCACCGCCCTCACCCAACCTTCTGGGCCTCCGTTCTAGCTCCACCTTGATCTGATATCCTTCGTGATTAAACCAGACCTCCACCGTGCCATTCAGCTTTGCCGGCGACTTGCAAGCCAATTTCATCCTCACCGGACCCAACTTAATGAGGGAAAGTTCATCAACCAGAATAGGTCGGCCCAGCATCTTAAAGGCCTCCTTGATGCGCTCAATCTTGCGATGCTTCTTAGGAATCCCATGGAGCCGCACCCAAGCTTCTGGCATCACCATTGGTGGAAGCACCTCATGGACCACATCCCGCACCCTAGCAGTGATGTCGTTAATGGAGAGGAAGAGTTTGCCACTGGTCCGGGCCATGTGAAGAAGGTCCGCGGAGGGAAACACCACCATGAAATCGTCTTCGCCTACTTGCGTGACTTGCCAGTCCCAGTCCCCCGTGACCATGTGTTTGAGCTCCTGATTGAGAACCCGCAGGTTGAGGCTGCCTGGCTCCGCGGAAAGGATTGCCGCGTTTCCAACCGAGGGGAGCCGAGGGCCCTCCAGCTCTTCCTCCTCTTCAAACTGCAAGCAGAAAAAGCCCTCCGCTGAAATTGCACTGCCCATAATCTGTAGGCTAGGCTGCCGACCCCTCGTCGGGCAATGAGTGGAAGCATGTCCCTCCTCCTTGCAGAGCACACACAAAGGCTGGAATTTGCATTTGGACTGGAAATGACCAAGCCTCCCACACTTGAAACATTCCACTTCCATAACCTCCGACCCGTCCTCCACCGGAATGGGCTCGCCCACGGTGCCCTTCGCGCCCGGGGGGAGGGACACAGCCAAGGGATCGGACGACGCCCGGGCCTTCTTGGCCAGCGGATCTCCGTGGCCACCACCATATCTGGGGAGATCTGCGGGCTTGCGTTCCAGCTCCCGACGCCGAGCCATCTCCTTCTTCTTCTTCCTTCTTTCCTGCTGCTGGATCCACCATGGGGGAGGGGGACCCCACTCCCCCTCGTGCCCCTCCGGCTCATAGCTCCTCTCAGATCTGCCACCATTCCTAGCTCGTTGCTCCTTCTTCGCCTTTTCCCGCAGCTCGCGCTCCCGGCGCCGCTCCCCATCTGAGATCGGGGGCTCCATAGGCCTCTTCTCCGCGCGCCGCCCGTTCATCACCACCGCTGCAAAAGAAATGGAGAGAGGGGGGTGGGGAAATGAGTTGGATGGATCTGGCACGGCGAGCCCAGCGCCGCACCTCCGATCTAGATGCAGGAAACCCTAGCGAGGGGTCAAGGCAGCCGCGGCGCACCCATAAATAGGAGCCGGGGATGGGCCAAGGCCGAGGCAGGCCCGCCATGGGCTGGACGGAACCCACCGGCCCACTGATCGCCAGGCCTCCCTTCCCCCGGGACTCGCTGTCTCCTCCAGAGCGCGGCCCTTCACCGCCTGCCGAACCTGATTCCTGGGCCGGCCCGCGACCTCGCTGGCCCACCTCGGCCCCGGGCCCGACGCTGCCAACCCTAGCCCTCGGAGACGCCGCGCCACCCTCCTCAGCCTGCGGCGCCGCCGCCTCCTCCTCCGCCGCCCGTCCGGCCCCCGCCGACGACGTAAGGCACGGCCAACTTGTGACGCCCCCGATTCAATCGTACACTAATCATGCACGCAAATGTGTACGATCAAGATCAGGGACTCACGGGAAGATATCACAACACAACTCTACAAATAAAAATAAGTCATACAAGCATCATAATACAAGCCAGGGGCCTCGAGGGCTCGAATACAAGTGCTCGATCATAGACGAGTCAGCGGAAGCAACAATATCTGAGTACAGACATAAGTTAAACAAGTTGCCATAAGATGGCTAGCACAAACTGGGATACAGATCGAAAGAGGCGCAGGCCTCCTGCCTGGGATCCTCCTAACTACTCCAGGTCGTCGTCGGCGGGCAGCACGTAGTAGTAGGCACCTCCGGTGTAGTAGGGGTCGTCGTCGACGGTGGCGTCTGGCTCCTGGACTCCAGCATCTGGTTGCGACAACCAGAAAGAAAGGAAAGGAAAAAAAAGGGGGAGAAGGCAACCGTGAGTACTCATCCAAAGTACTCGCAAGCAAGGAACTACACTACATATGCATGGGTATATGTGTAAGGAGGCCATATCAGTGGACTGAACTGCAGAATGCTAGAATAAGAGGGGGATAACTAATCCTGTCGAAGACTACGCTTCTGGTCACCTTCGTCTTGCATCAAGTATAAGAGAGTAGATTGAAGTCCTCCAAGTAGCATCTCCAAGTAACATCTCATAGCATAATCCTACCCGGCGATCCCCTCCTCATATCCCTGAGGTAGAGCGACCACCGGTTGTATCTGGCACTTGGAAGGGTGTGTTTTATTAAGTATCCGGTTCTAGTTGTCATAAGGTCAAGGTACAACTCCAAGTCGTCCTGTTGCCGAAGATCACGGCTATTCGAATAGATTAACTTCCCTGCAGGGGTGCACCACATAGCCCAACACGCTCGATCCCATTTGGCCGGACACACTTTCCTGGGTCATGCCCGGCCTCGGAAGATCAACACGTCGCAGCCCCACCTAGGCAAAACAGAGAGGCCAGCACGCCGGTCTAAACCTAAGCGCACAGGGGTCTGGGCCCATCGCCCATAGCACACCTGCACGTTGCGAGGGCGGCCGGAAGCAGAACTAGCCCCCTTAATACAAGAGCAGGCTTACGTTCCAATCCGGTGCGCGCCGCTCCGTCGCTGACGTCTGAAGTGCTTCGGCTGATACCACGACGTCGGGATACCCATAACTACTCCCACGTAGATGGTTAGTGCGTATAGGCTCGTAGCCAGACTCAGATCAAATACCAAGATCTCGTTAAGCGTGTTAAGTATCCGCGAACGCCGAACAGGGCCAGGCCCACCTGTCTCCTAGGTGGTCTCAACCTGCCCTGTCGCTCCGCCACAAAGATCCACACGGAGGGCCGTCGGGACAAAGGTCCTTTCAGCCCCCAATCCGTGAATCACTCGCGGGTACTCTTCGAGCTGACCCGACTTTAGTCACCATCTGTATAGTATGTATGTATGTATAGTATATACCCGTGATCACCTCCCGAGTGATCACGGCCCAATAGTATAGCAAGGCAGACTGACAAGAATGTAGGGCCAATGATGATAAACTAGCATCCTATACTAAGCATTTAGGATTGCAGGTAAGGTATCAACAGATGTAGCGACAATGTCAGGCTATGCATCAGAATAGGATTAACGAAAGCAGTAACATGCTACACTACTCTAATGCAAGCAGTATAGAGGAGAATAGGCGATATCTGGTGATCAAGGGGGGGGCTTGCCTGGTTGCTCTGGCAAGAGAGAGAGGTCGTCAACTCCGTAGTCGAACTGGGCAGCAGCAGCGTCGGTCTCGTAGTCTACCGGAGAGAAGAGGGGGAAGGAACAATGAATACAATGCAAACAAATGCATATCGATGCATGACATGACAAGTAACAATGCTAGGTGTGCCCAATCGCGGTAGTAGGTGATACCGACGAAGGGGGGAATCATCCGGGAAAGTATTCCCGGTGTTTCGTGTTTTCGGGCAGAGGAGCCGGAGGGGGAAAGTTGCGGGTTCGATAGGTTAGGGGGGTGTGGCGGATGAACGGACTGCGTATCCGGAATCGTCTCGTCGTTCTGAGCAACTTTCATGTAGAAAGTATTTTCATCCGAATTACGGATTAAAAGATATGATTTTCTAAAGATTTAAATCATTTTCTGATTTTATTTAGTTATTTAATTCCAACATTATCCAAAACAGTGAACGATGACGTCAGCATGACATCAGAGTGATGTCAGCAGGTCAACTGGTCAGTTGACCAGTCAAACCAGACAGGTGGGTCCAGTGGGACCCACATGTCATTGTCAGGGATATTAACAGAATTCTAAAACTAACTAAATTGGGTTAATTAGTGGGTGGGGCCCGGTAGTCAGTGAGAGATTAGTGTTTAATTAATTAATTTAATTAATTAGTAATTTATCTCTTTATTTTTATTCGTTTTAAGACATGGGGCCCGCATGTCAGTGGCAGTGGCTGCCACATCAGCGTAGTTGACCCGGTCAACTTGGCCAGTTGGGGCCCCAGGCCCACATGCAGTGACCCAGGGGGTGGACCCCACGCACGCCACATCAGCCGGCCGGCGTTTAGACGCCGGCGAGTCCGTTTTCGCGGCGGCGCGGCTCGGGAGAGTGGTGGGTTTCGCCCATAGTGCACCAAACCGAGAGGGACCGGTCGCGTTCGAACGGCAAGACGACGGCGAAGTGAGTGGGGGTGGTTGTAGAGGCGGTGGTGGCCGGAGTCGAGCGCCACGAGCTCGCCGGCGGTGAGGTGGTTCGGGCGCGAAATGAAGACGGCGACACCGCGCGCTTCGGGGCTAGCGGGAAGGCCAGGGGGGAGCTGCGCGTCGCGCCGAGCACAAAGGACTCGGCCCCGTGACCATTTGGTCACCGGAAGGGCGCCGGCGACGCGTGCAGGCGGCGGCGCGGTCGGGTGCTTCGGCGGTAGCTAGCTAGGGCACCGTGAGGCGAAGAAGGAGAGGGGGAGAGGACGGAGTGGAGCTCACCGAGCGGTCAAGAAAGACCCGTGGTGGCTTAGGAGCAGCAGAGCTCGTCGGGGAGGAAGGGGATCGCCGGCGGCCGTCGAGGAAGCAGACGACTCAATCCGTGGCCTGCGGTGCTCCTCGAGCTCGATGGCGAGGCGTAGCCGAAGCAGAGGTCGTCGGCGCGTCTCGTGGACGTGCAAGCGAGGCGCGGGGTGGCCGGTGGCCGCGGTTATGGCGCAGCCATGGCGACGGCGGCGCTCGGTTACGGAGGGGAAGGAGGGGGAGATGGATCTGGAGGGGAGAGGGAGAGGCGCGGGGGCCGAGGGCGAGCGTGGGGGCGAGTGGGAGGGGAGACCGAGGAGGCGCGGCGTCGGCGTCCTTATCCCCACGCCTCGTCGCCGGCGAGGTGGGTTCGGCTGGGACGCGCCCTGTTCCGACCCGAGTCGGGGGAACAGGGGAAGGGGACGTTGTGCGGGGCTGGGCCGGCTGGGCCGGCCAGGCTGACTGCGGCCAGGGGGTTGGGTGGTGGCCGTGCGGGTGGTTTGGGCTGCCTGGTCCAGGGGGTCCCCCCCCCCTTTTGTTGTTTTTTTTTCTTTTGTAATCTCTTTCTTTTATTTATTTCCCTTTCTGTTTTAATTAGTTTTAGGGCATTTAGGCATTTTATAAAATGGTGTTTGCTTCACCATAATTGCCCATGCAATATTTGGCAACCCCCGAACATTTTCGCTTTGCCTTTTGAAAACTTAGGGTGTTTGTCACTAATTCATATTTTGAATTGCAATGATTTTGAACTACCATTTGATTAGCAACAGTAACACGGATGACATGGCATCATTAGAAGAGTTTTACTGTAGCCTAATTATCCGGGCGTTACAAATCTCCTCCACTACAAGAAATCTCGTCCCGAGATTTAGGAGGTAGAAGGAAACAGTGCGGGGTATTCATCACGCAGGCGATCCTCACGTTCCCAGGTGGCTTCATCTTCAGAATGGTGCGACCACTGGACTTTGAGGAACTTGGTCGCCTTCTGGCGGGTGCGGCGTTCAGCTTGGTCGAGAATGCGGACCGGATGCTCTTTATAGGAGAGATCCTGTTGCAATTCGAGCACTTCATGATCCACTGCCCGGATTGGGTCCTTGAAGCAGCGTCGAAGTTGTGACACGTGGAACACATCGTGAACCTGAGAAAGGTTCGATGGAAGCTCCAGTTGATATGCCACTTTTCCACGCCTTTCCAGAATAGTGAATGGGCCAATATAGCGAGGAGCTAGCTTGCCCTTGATCCCGAAGCGGTGAGCACCCTTCATTGGTGTAACTCGAAGATAGGCCTTTTCGCCAGGTTGATAGACCATGTCTTTATGATGACGGTCATAATTACTCTTTTGGCGTGACTGAGCAGTCTTGAGATTCTCGCGAATAATGCGGACTTGCTCTTCGGCATGTTGGATAATATCCGGACCAAAAAGTGGACGTTCCCCAGTTTCTGACCAGTTCAGAGGGGTTCGGCACTTTCGTCCATATAACACTTCGAAGGGGGCCATCTTCAGACTAGCTTGATAGCTATTATTATAAGAGAACTCAGCATACGGAAGAGATTCCTCCCATTTCTTGCCGAAGGAAATAACACAAGCTCGAAGCATGTCTTCGAGAACTTGGTTGACACGTTCAACTTGCCCTTGTGACTGAGGATGAAAAGCAGTGCTGAAAGACAGATGAGTGCCCATAGCTTCTTGGAAACTTGCCCAGAATCTTGAAGTGAATAAACTGCCACGGTCTGAACTGATAACCAATGGAATACCGTGAAGCGAGACAATTCTGGTCATGTAGAGGGTTGCCAGCTGACTAGCAGTGATCGTTTCCTTGACAGCCAGAAAATGTGCAACTTTAGAAAGTCGGTCAATGACGACAAGAATAGCATCATTACCCTTTTGCGATTTGGGAAATCCAGTAACGAAGTCCATCTCGACATGGTCCCATTTCCATTCAGGAATAGATATAGGTTGCAGAGTTCCAGCAGGCCTTTGATGTTCTGCTTTGATACGACGGCAAACGTCACATTCAGCAACATAACGAGCAATGTCTTGCTTCATGTTAGACCACCAGAATCTCTGACGAATGTCTTGATACATCTTCGTACTACCAGGGTGGATACATAGAGGCGTATCATGAGCTTCTTTCATAACCTCCTGAGTCATATTCAGGTTTTCCTTCTTACACGGCACCACTAGGCGGCCTTTGAAGTACAAGGCGCCATCATCAGCAATAGTGAAGGATGAGGAACTTCCTTCTTTGAGGTCTTGCTTAATCTTGTAGACTTCAGAGTCAAATCCCTGCATTGTCTTTATGGTGCCCACGAGATCGGGTTCAACAGCCAGGGTATAGAGGGAACCCTGGGAAACAACACGAAGATTCATCTTGCGGAACTCCGGAGGAGGGGGAGCGAGTGCACCCTGAGGAACAATATGGAGGTTCAGCTTTCTGAATTCTTCAACAAGTGAGGGCTGGACTTTGTGAACCTGGAGGTGGTTGCAGTAAGACTTGCGGCTCAAGGCATCAGCCATTACATTAGCCTTGCCCGGGGTATAGGAAATACCCAAATCAAAGTCTGCAACAGTCTCCATCCATCTCTGCTGACGGAGGTTCAGGTCTGGCTGAGTAAACAGATACTTCAGACTTTGGTGGTCAGTGAAGATCTCGCAACGATTACCGAGTAGGTAATGTCGCCACTGTTTTAGTGCATGAATGACCGCAGCAAGTTCGAGGTCGTGAACTGGGTAGTTCTCTTCGTGAGGGCGCAATTGACGAGAGGCATAAGCAACCACTTTGCGCTCTTGCATTAGGACACAACCTAATCCTTGACGGGAAGCGTCGCAGTAAATGACGAAGTCCTTCTTAGTATCAGGTGGAGCTAGTACTGGGGCAGAAGTCAACTTGTCTTTGAGTGCCTGGAAGCTTTCCTGACATTTGTCTGTCCATTGGAACTTGACGCCCTTATGCAATAGGTTAGTCAGAGGCCTGGCAATCTTGGAGAAGTTCTCGACGAATCGACGGCGGTAGCTGGCGAGACCGAGAAAACTTCTGACTTGCTTCACGTTCTTCGGAGGAGTCCAATCGAGAATAGCCTGAACTCGTTCAGGGTTGACGGCAATACCATCCTTAGAGATGACATGCCCGAGATAGGTTACTTCGGGAAGCCAGAATTCACATTTGGAGAACTTGGCATAAAGTTGATGCTCTCGTAGCTTTTCCAGCACGAGGCGAAGATGTTCAGCATGTTCCTCTTCGTTCTTGGAAAATACCAGAATATCATCCAGATAAACCACGACAAACTTGTCGAGGTAATCCATGAATATATAGTTCATCAGGCGAGAGAAGGTGGCTGGAGCATTGGTCAAGCCGAAAGACATGACGGTGTACTCGTATGAACCATAACGAGTCACAAATGCGGTCTTGGGGATATCCTCCTTACGAACACGGATCTGGTGGTAACCCAACCTCAAGTCGAGTTTAGAGAACACTGATGATCCAGCCAATTGATCATACAGATCATTGATCCGAGGAAGAGGATACTTATTCTGAATGGTAGCTTGATTTATAGGACGGTAGTCTTGGACCAATCGGTTTGTCCCATCTTTCTTCTTGACAAAGAGAGAAGGTGCTCCCCAAGGAGAGCAACTTGGGCGAATGAAACCACTTTGAAGAGATTTATCGATTTCCTCCTTAAGCTCAAGGAGTTCATGCGGCGGCATCTTGTAGGGTCTCTTGGCTATAGGAGTGGTGCCTGGTTTCAAGTCGATGACGAATTCGACAGCTCTAGCAGGGGGAATCCCTGGGAGTTCTTCAGGAAAGACGTCTAGGAATTCACGCACGACGGGAATGTTTTCAATGCCCTTGAGTGGTGCAACGTTCAATGCGTTTAAGGCATAAAGCCTGGCCTCGGCATTCCGAACCAGATGAGCATCATAGCTAATTATTTCATCAGAAGGGTGTAGCAGATGAACGGTCTTAGTGGCGCAAACGATAGAAGCAGTATGCGCCTTTAACCAATCCATTCCCAGAATGAGGTCAATGTTAGACGACTTCAGTATAATGGGCGAGGCACGAAACTCCAACCCTTCGATTTCCACAGGGACGTCAATGCCAACCATGGAGGTCTGACATTGTCCCGCGGGGGTTTTTACCACTACCGAAGTGTTCATCTGCTCAAATTTAACATCGTGCTTGTATGCAAATTCTTCTGACATGAATGAATGCGATGCACCTGTATCAAATAAAACGGATGCTGGTACTGAATTTACGAGGAGTGTACCCATCACAGTAGCAGGCTGGTCTTGAGCTTCATTCAGATCAATGTGGTTGGCATGAACACGGCCATAAGACTTGGCATTGTTGTTGCGGGCCTGGTTGTTTCCACGGCCAGCGGCTGGAAGGGCCAGTTGATTCTGATTCTGAATGCAATCCCTAGCACGGTGACCTGGTTGAGCACACTTGTAGCACAGGCCATTATTGGGAGTGGGAACAGGAGCTTGGGGTGGCGGAGCTGGAAGCCTTGGCAGCCTAGTTGGAGCAGTAGGCAGACGAGGTGCAGCGTAAGACTGCCTTGGGGCTGGTGCATTTGGACGGTACATGCTGTTCGGGATCCATATCTTACGCTTCTGCGAGGGCGGGCCCGAAGATGAGCCCGTGTCACGGTTGCGCCTTTGAGAGCTATGGTGTTCTTGAAGACCAGTCTCAACATTGATGGCCTTATTCACCAAGGTGGCGAAATCAGCAAAGTCGTGCACTAGAAGTGTGAGCTTGATGTCAGCTTGAAGGCCTTCACGGAACTTCTCCTGTCTGCGAGCATCAGTTGCAATGTCTTCTTCAGCATAGCGGGATAAGTCCAGAAACTCCCGCTGATAAGCTTCAACAGTCTTGTTGCCTTGGGTGAGGTTGCGAAACTCACGCTTCTTCCTGTCCATGATTCCCTGAGGAATGAAGCGGGCACGGAAGGCAGCCTGAAAGTCTGGCCAGGAGATGATTGTCCCAACTGGCAGAGTACGCCTATGGCTGTCCCACCATTGAGCTGCGGGTCCCTTCAGGAAGAAGGAAGCAAAAGTGACATAGCTGGCAGGGGCTACAACAGCAGACTCCATCTCATAGGTGATGTCACGGAGCCAGTCATCAGCATCCAGCGGCTGGGTTGAGCTGCGGTACACACTTGGGTTGAGGCGTATGAAATCCTGCAGAGTTGTTGTGTTTGGATGCTGGTTCATATTGGGGCGAGGAAACTGAGCCATCATGTTTTCCATGAACTGGCGATTCATCTCAAGCTGTTGGATCATACCAGCCATGTACTCAGGCGGTGGTGGGAAGTTGCCACCACGACCACGACCAGCTGGTCTAACCATCCTGCTAATATATAACAGGGGTAGTTCAGTATTGAGAAATTTGCATAGACAAGAGTCATTCATGATGAAACATGCATAATGAAAGGAGCACGACAGATACCACATAGATAGTCGGCATAACTTACAAAAGGGGTCGGACATAGAGTTCAGTACACAGAGTTCCGCACATAGACTAAGTCATCATAGGCGGCACGCAGGCTCGCGAGTGCATCCAAGACTAATGAGCAAGACTACATCAGTCCCAGGAGGTACTGTGAAGGTAGCTGTAACCTGACAGCTGGTAGTGAGGCAACGGATAGTCCTCCACGTCAGTGGCCTAGGGGCCGCGGATACTCTGGTGTAGAACCCGACGCTCAGGTGGCAGAAGAGGACCAAGTGCGGGAGGGTAGCCTCCCACCTCTGGCCATCCGACACCGTGGGGCATCACGGTCCTGGCTGGGTAGATCGCAGAACGCGGCAGCTGTCCAGACCGGACAAAGGGGTGCAACCGCGTCAGAGCCCTGTAAAGGTGCTGACGAGTGGTGTACAACTCGTGGCGAAGAGCTCTGTTAGCTCGATCCAGCCCATCAGCATGCAGAACCAGGCGCTGATGGTGGAAAGGCTCACGGGTGACGGTGGAGTAGGCGGCAGTGTAGTATCCCTCCGCACCAACGTCAGATGCGATAGGAATGTGCCTGAAAGGGGAAGTGTCCAATGCCTGATACTCTCCACGAAGACGTGTCAGAGCAGCATGAGCCGCATCGTGGACTGCCATCTCGATGGTCACTCCAACACCATGAGCGGTGTGCAGCACGGTAGTGGACTCATACTCCCGAGAGTAGAGGTGGACGATGGCACGGTACTGCTCCTGGTTAAAGTCCTGGTACTCCTCGTAGACGGTGTACTCAGGGTGCCAGCGATAACCCAGATAGGTCATCATATCAGCTAGCACAGCAGGTGATCCTGAGGCACCAATGGCCGCAGTGTGGCGCACGACCTGCCTCGCGGGTTCCATCTGAAAACAAAGATGTTTCAATGGAGTCAAATGACAACATGGGCACTATTCAAAATGCTATCCTACAGAATAACTATGGCTTATCCAACTTTGGGGTGAACGTGGTAACGGGATCCTAATGTCAGAGTTAGTAAATTCGTTTAACCCGAGTAGAAAAGAGTTCAGAGTCCCAGAGTAAAGGTCGAGGAGTAAAAGATCCTAGTACCACCCGATGGCGACGTGGGCCCGTAAGGCACACAGCCAAGTTAGTAAAAGTTTTTGTAATGTCTAGACTCGACTTCGGCCAAGAAGTGTGGGAGGGGGATTCCTACAGGCAGTCGGCTCTGATACCAACTTGTGACGCCCCCGATTCAATCGTACACTAATCATGCACGCAAATGTGTACGATCAAGATCAGGGACTCACGGGAAGATATCACAACACAACTCTACAAATAAAATAAGTCATACAAGCATCATAATACAAGCCAGGGGCCTCGAGGGCTCGAATACAAGTGCTCGATCATAGACGAGTCAGCGGAAGCAACAATATCTGAGTACAGACATAAGTTAAACAAGTTGGCCTTAAGAAGGCTAGCACAAACTGGGATACAGATCGAAAGAGACGCAGGCCTCCTGCCTGGGATCCTCCTAAACTACTCCTGGTCGTCGTCAGCGGGCTGCACGTAGCAGTAGACACCTCCGGGGTAGTAGTCGTCGTCGACGGTGGCGTCTGGCTCCTGGACTCCAGCCTCTGGTTGCGACAACCAGAAAGAAAGGAAAGGGGAAAAAAGGGGGGAGAAAGCAACCGTGAGTACTCATCCAAAGTACTCGCAAGCAAGGAACTAAACTACATATGCATGGGTATATGTGTAAGGAGGCCATATCAGTGGACTGAACTGCAGAATGCCAGAATAAGAGGGGGATAGCTAGTCCTATCGAAGACTACGCTTCTGGCAGCCTCCGTCTTGCAGCATGTAGAAGAGAGTAGATGGAAGTCCTCCAAGTAGCATCTCCAAGTAACATCTCCAAGTAGCATCTCGAGTAGCATAATCCTACCTGGCGATCCTCTCCTCGTCGCCCTGCGGAAAAGCGATCACCGGGTTGTATCTGGCACTTAGAAGGGTGTGTTTTATTAAGTATCCGGTTCTAGTTGTCATAAGGTCAAGGTACAACTCCAAGTCGTCCTGTTACCGAAGATCACGGCTATTCGAATAGATTAACTTCCCTGCAGGGGTGCACCACATAGCCCAACACGCTCGATCCCATTTGGCCGGACACACTTTCCTGGGTCATGCCCGGCCTCGGAAGATCAACACGTCGCAGCCCCACCTAGGCAAAACAGAGAGGCCAGCACGCCGGTCTAAACCTAAGCGCGCAGGGGTCTGGGCCCATCGCCCTGAGCACACCTGCACGTTGCGTGGGCGGCCGAAAGCAGACCTAGCCTAGTGGCGTTCCAGTCCAATTCGGCGCGCGCCGCTCCGTCGCTGACGTCTGAAGTGCTTCGGCTGATACCACGACGTCGGGATACCCATAACTACTCCCACGTAGATGGTTAGTGCGTATAGGCTCGTAGCCAGACTCAGATCAAATACCAAGATCTCGTTAAGCGTGTTAAGTGTCCGCGAACGCCGAACAGGGCCAGGCCCACCTTTCTCCTAGGCGGTCTCAACCTGCCCTGCCGCTCCGCCACAAAGATCCACACAGAGGGCCGTCGGGACAAAGGTCCTTTCAGCCCCCAATCCGTGAATCACTCGCGGGTACTCTTCGAGCTGACCCGACTTTAGTCACCATCTGTATAGTATGTATGTATGTATGTATAGTATATACCCGTGATCACCTCCCGAGTGATCACGGCCCAATAGTATAGCAAGGCAGACTGACAAGAATGTAGGGCCAATGATGATAAACTAGCATCATATACTAAGCATTTAGGATTGCAGGTAAGGTATCAACAGGTGTAGCAACAATGTCAGGCTATGCATCAGGATAGGATCAACGGAAAGCAGTAACATGCTACACTACTCTAATGCAAGCAGTATAGAAAAGAATAGGCGATATCTGGTGATCAAGGGGGGGGGGGCTTGCCTGATTGCTCTGGCAAGAAGGAGGGGTCGTCAACTCCGTAGTCGAACTGGGCAGCAGCAGCGTCGGTCTCGTAGTCTACGGGAGAGAAGAGGGGGAAGAAACAATGAATACAATGCAAACAAATGCATATTGATGCATGACATGACAAGTACGATGCTAGGTGCGCCCAATCGCGGTAGTTGGTGATACCGACGAAGGGGGGAAACATCCGGGAAAGTATTCCCGGTGTTTCGCGTTTTCGGACAGATGAACCGGAGGGGAAAAGTTGCGAGTTCGATAGGTTAGGGGTGTGTGGCGGACGAACGGACTGCGTATCCGGAATCGTCTCGTCGTTCTGAGCAACTTTCATGTTGAAAATATTTTAATCCGAGTTACGGATTAAAAGATATGATTTTTAAAAGATTTTAATAATTTTGGAATTTAATTATTTATTTAATTAATTCGAAAAAAATGTATTTATGACGTCAGCATGATGTCATGCTGACGTCAGCAGTCAACAGGGGTTGACTGAGTCAACCCTGACATGTGGGTCCAGTGGGACCCACCTGTCATTCTCTATTTAAATTAATTAGGGTTTAGGTTAATCTAATTACAGTTTAATTGAACTAATTAGTTAATTAGGTTAATCTAATTATGATTAATTAACTTAATTAATTCCTTAATTAATTAATTAATTTAATTATTATTTATTTATTTAATAAATATTATTTTTATTTTTATTTTAATTCCTCTTTTTTTTTTAAAGTTCTGGGGCGTGGGCCCCTGTGTCATTGGGCCAAAGGGGCCACAGCGGTTCGGGCTAACGGGTGCTGGGGTGGAGATGGGCGTCGGGCGCCAGCCCGAGCGGGCGCACGCCCAAGGGCGCACGGGGCGACGACAGGCACGACAGCCCGGGGCGGGGCCGACGAGGTCGGGGGAGGACCGGCCCGTACCGGCGAGCGGCGGTGTCGAGCAGGCAAGGGCGGCG
>NC_057797.1:752832163-752838997 GCF_018294505.1 Triticum aestivum | reverse complement strand
CGAGGATAGCAACAGTAATCGGGATGACGTGCCATGATTAGCGTGGGATTACTGTAGCAAGATTATCCGGGCGTTACAAATCTCCTCCACTACAAGAAATCTCGTCCCGAGATTTTAGGAGGTAGAAGGAAACAGTGCGGGGTATTCATCACGCAGGCGATCCTCGCGTTCCCAGGTGGCTTCGTCTTCAGAGTGATTCGACCACTGGACCTTGAGGAACTTGATCGCCTTCTGGCGTGTGCGGCGTTCAGCTTGGTCGAGAATGCGGACCGGATGCTCTTTATAGGAGAGGTCCTGTTGCAATTCGAGGACTTCATGATCCACAGCTCGGATGGGGTCCTTGAAGCAACGGCGAAGTTGTGACACATGGAACACATCGTGAACCTGAGAAAGGTTCGGCGGAAGCTCCAATTGATATGCCACTTTTCCACGCCTTTCCAGAATAGTGAATGGGCCAATATAGCGAGGAGCTAGCTTGCCCTTGATCCCGAAGCGGTGAGCACCCTTCATTGGTGTAACTCGAAGATAGGCCTTCTCGCCAGGTTGATAGACCATGTCTTTATGATGACGGTCATAATTACTCTTTTGGCGTGACTGAGCAGTCTTGAGATTCTCGCGAATAATGCGGACTTGATCTTCGGCATGTTGGATAATATCCGGACCAAAGAGTGGACGTTCCCCAGTTTCTGACCAGTTCAGAGGGGTTCGGCACTTTCGTCCATATAACACTTCGAAGGGGGCCATCTTCAGACTAGCTTGATAGCTATTATTATAAGAGAACTCAACATACGGAAGAGATTCCTCCCATTTCTTGCCGAAGGAAATAACACAAGCTCGAAGCATGTCCTCGAGAACTTGGTTGACACGTTCAACTTGCCCTTGTGACTGAGGATGAAAAGCAGTGCTGAAAGATAGATGAGTGCCCATAGCTTCTTGGAAACTTGCCCAGAATCTTGAAGTGAATAAACTGCCACGGTCTGAACTGATAACCAGTGGAATACCGTGAAGCGAAACAATTCTGGTCATGTAGAGAGTTGCAAGCTGACTAGCAGTGATCCTTTCTTTGACCGCCAGAAAATGTGCAACTTTAGAAAGTCGGTCAATGACGACAAGAATAGCATCATTGCCTTTCTGCGATTTGGGGAATCCAGTAACGAAGTCCATCTCGACATGGTCCCATTTCCATTCCGGAATAGATATAGGTTGCAGAGTTCCAGCAGGCCTTTGATGTTCTGCTTTGATACGACGGCAAACGTCACATTCAGCAACATAACGAGCAATGTCTTGCTTCATGTTAGACCACCAGAATCTCTGGCGGATGTCTTGATACATCTTCGTACTACCAGGATGGATACAAAGAGGCGTATCATGAGCTTCTTTCATAACCTCCTGGGTCATATTCAGGTTTTCCTTCTTACACGGCACCACTAGGCGGCCTTTGAAGTACAAGGCGCCATCATCAGCAATAGTGAAGGATGAGGAACCTCCTTCTTTGAGGTCTTGCTTAATCTTGTAGACTTCAGAGTCAAATCCCTGCATTGTCTTTATGGTGCCCACGAGATCGGGTTCAACAGCCAGGGTATAGAGGGAACCCTGGGAAACAACACGGAGATTCATCTTGCGGAACTCCGGGGGAGGGGAAGCGAGTGCACCCGGAGGAACAATATGGAGGTTTAGCTTTCTGAATTCATCAACAAGTGAGGGCTGAACTTTGTGAACCTGGAGGTGGTTGCAGTAAGACTTGCGGCTCAAGGCATCAGCCATTACATTAGCCTTGCCTGGGGTATAGGATATACCCAAATCAAAGTCTGCAACAGTCTCCATCCATCTCTGCTGACGGAGGTTCAGGTCTGGCTGAGTAAATAGATACTTCAGACTTTGGTGGTCAGTGAAGATCTCGCAACGATTACCGAGTAGGTAATGTCGCCACTGTTTTAGTGCATGAATGACAGCAGCAAGTTCGAGGTCGTGAACTGGGTAGTTCTCTTCGTGAGGGCGCAATTGACGAGAGGCATAAGCATCCACTTTGCGCTCTTGCATTAGGACACAGCCTAGTCCTTGACGGGAAGCGTCGCAGTAAATGACGAAGTCCTTCTTAGTATCAGGAGGAGCTAGTACTGGGGCAGAAGTCAACTTGTCTTTGAGTGCCTGGAAGCTTTCCTGACATTTGTCTGTCCACTGGAACTTGACGCCCTTATGCAATAGGTTAGTCAGAGGCCTGGCAATCTTGGAGAAGTTCTCGACGAATCGACGGCAGTAGCTGGCGAGACCGAGAAAACTTCTGACTTGCTTAACGTTCTTCGGAGGAGTCCAATCGAGAATAGCCTGAACTCGTTCAGGGTTGACGGCAATACCATCCTTAGAGATGACATGCCCGAGATAGGTTACTTCGGGAAGCCAGAATTCACATTTGGAGAACTTGGCATAAAGTTGATGCTCTCGTAGCTTTTCCAGCACGAGGCGAAGATGTTCAGCATGTTCCTCTTCGTTCTTGGAAAATACCAGAATATCATCCAGATAAACCACGACAAACTTGTCGAGGTAATCCATGAATATATAGTTCATCAGGCGAGAGAAGGTGGCTGGAGCATTGGTCAAGCCGAAAGACATGACGGTGTACTCGTATGAACCATAACGAGTCACAAATGCGGTCTTGGGGATATCCTCCTTACGAACACGGATCTGGTGGTAACCCAACCTCAAGTCGAGTTTAGAGAACACTGATGATCCAGCCAATTGATCATACAGATCATTGATCCGAGGAAGAGGATACTTATTCTGAATGGTAGCTTGATTTATAGGACGGTAGTCTTGGACCAATCGGTTTGTCCCATCTTTCTTCTTGACAAAGAGAGAAGGTGCTCCCCAAGGAGAGCAACTTGGGCGAATGAAACCACTTTGAAGAGATTTATCGATTTCCTCCTTAAGCTCAAGGAGTTCATGCGGCGGCATCTTGTAGGGTCTCTTGGCTATAGGAGTGGTGCCTGGTTTCAAGTCGATGACGAATTCAACAGCTCTAGCAGGGGGAATCCCTGGGAGTTCTTCAGGAAAGACGTCTAGGAATTCACGCACGACGGGAATGTTTTCAATGCCCTCAAGTGGTGCAGCGTTCAATGCGTTTAAGGCATACAGTCTGGCCTCGGCATTCCGAACCAGATGAGCATCGTAGCTAATTATTTCATCAGAAGGGTGTAGCAGATGGACGGTCTTGGTGGCGCAAACGATAGAAGCGGTATGCGCCTTTAACCAATCCATTCCCAGAATGAGATCAATGCTACAGGACTTCAGTACGATGGGAGAGACAAGGAATTCCAGCCCTTCAATTTCTACAGGGACGTCGCTGCAAATCAAGGAGGTTCGACATTGGCCCGCAGGGGTGTGCACTAATAGAGAAGCGTTCATGTCTTCACTTTTAATGCCATGCATGAATGCAAAATCTTCTGACATGAATGAATGCGATGCACCTGTATCAAATAAAACAGATGCTGGTACTGAATTTACGAGGAGTGTACCCATCACAGTAGCAGGCTGGTCTTGAGCTTCATTCAGATCAATGTGGTTGGCCTGAACACGGCCATAAGACTTGGCATTGTTGTTGCGGGCCTGGTTGTTTCCACGGCCAGCGGCTGGAAGGGCCAGTTGATTCTGATTCTGAATGCAATCCCTAGCACGGTGACCTGGTTGACCACACTTGTAGCACAGGCCATTATTGGGAGTGGGAACAGGAGCTTGGGGTGGCGGAGCTGGAAGCCTTGGCAGCCTAGTTGGAGCAGTAGGCAGACGAGGTGCAGCATAAGACTGCCTTGGGGCAGGCGCAGTTGGACGGTACATGCTGTTCGAGATCCATATCTTACGCTTCTGCGAGGGCGGGCCCGAAGATGAGCCCGTGTCACGGTTGCGCCTTTGAGAGCTATGGTGTTCTTGAAGACCAGTCTCAACATTGATGGCCTTATTCACCAAGGTGGCGAAATCAGCAAAGTCGTGCACTAGAAGTGCGAGCTTGATGTCAGCTTGAAGGCCGTCACGGAACTTCTCCTGCCTACGTGCATCAGTTGCAATGTCCTCTTCAGCATAGCGAGATAAGTCCAGAAACTCCCGCTGATAAGCTTCAACAGTCTTGTTGCCTTGGGTGAGGTTGCGAAACTCACGCTTCTTCCTGTCCATGATTCCCTGAGGAATGAAGCGGGCACGGAAGGCAGCCTGAAAGTCTGGCCAGGAGATGATTGTCCCAACTGGCAGAGTACGCCTATGGCTGTCCCACCATTGAGCTGCGGGTCCCTTCAGGAAGAAGGAAGCAAAAGTGACATAGCTGGCAGGGGCTACAACAGCAGACTCCATCTCATAGGTGATGTCACGGAGCCAGTCATCAGCATCCAGCGGCTGGGTTGAGCTGCGGTACACACTTGGGTTGAGGCGTATGAAATCCTGCAGAGTTGTTGTGTTTGGATGCTGGTTCATATTGGGGCGAGGAAACTGAGCCATCATGTTTTCCATGAACTGGCGATTCATCTCAAGCTGTTGGATCATACCAGCCATGTACTCAGGCGGTGGTGGGAAGTTGCCACCACGACCACGACCAGCTGGTCTAACCATCCTGCTAATATATAACAGGGGTAGTTCAGTATTGAGAAATTTGCATAGACAAGAGTCATTCATGATGAAACATGCATAATGAAAGGAGCACGACAGATACCACATAGATAGTCGGCATAACTTACAAAAGGGGTCGGACATAGAGTTCAGTACACAGAGTTCCGTACATAGACTAAGTCATCATAGGCGGCACGCAGGCTCGCGAGTGCATCTAAGACTAATGAGCAAGACTACATCAGTCCCAGGAGGTACTGTGAAGGTAGCTGTAACCTGACAGCTGGTAGTGAGGCAACGGATAGTCCTCCACGTCAGTGGCCTGGGGGCCGCGGATACTCTGGTGTAGAACCCGACGCTCAGGTGGCAGAAGAGGACCAAGTGCGGGAGAGTAGCCTCCCACCTCTGGCCATCCGACACCGTGGGGCATCACGGTCCTGGCTGGGTAGATCGCAGAACGCGGCAGCTGTCCAGACCGGACAAAGGGGTGCAACCGCGTCAGAGCCCTGTAAAGGTGCTGACGAGTGGTGTACAACTCGTGGCGAAGAGATCTGTTAGCTCGGTCCAGCCCATCAGCATGCAGAACCAGGCGCTGATGGTGGAAAGGCTCTCGGGTGACGGTGGAGTAGGCGGCAGTGTAGTATCCCTCCGCACCAACGTCAGATGCGATAGGAATGTGCCTGAAAGGGGAAGTGTCCAATGCCTGATACTCTCCACGAAGACGTGTCAGAGCAGCATGAGCCGCATCGTGGACTGCCATCTCGATGGTCACTCCAACACCATGAGCGGTGTGCAGCACGGTAGTGGACTCATACTCCCGAGAGTAGAGGTGGACGATGGCACGGTACTGCTCCTGGTTAAAGTCCTGGTACTCCTCGTAGACGGTGTACTCAGGGTGCCAGCGATAACCCAGATAGGTCATCATATCAGCTAGCACAGCAGGTGATCCTGAGGCACCAATGGCCGCAGTGTGGCGCACGACCTGCCTCGCGGGTTCCATCTGAAAACAAAGATGTTTCAATGGAGTCAAATGACAACATGGGCACTATTCAAAATGCTATCCTACAGAATAACTATGGCTTATCCAACTTTGAGGTGAGTGTGGTAACGGGATCCTAATGTCAGAGTTAGTAATTCGTTTAACCCGAGTTGAAAAGAGTTCAGAGTCCCAGAGCAAGGGTCGAGGAGTAAAAGACCCTAGTACCACCCGATGGCGAGGTGGGCCCGTAAGGCACACAGCCATGTTAGTAAAAGTTTTGTAGTGACTAGACTCGACTTAGGCCAAGGAGTGTGGAAGGGGGATTCCTACAGGCAGTCGGCTCTGATACCAACTTGTGACGCCCCCGATTCAATCGTACACTAATCATGCACGCAAATGTGTACGATCAAGATCAGGGACTCACGGGAAGATATCACAACACAACTCTACAAATAAAAATAAGTCATACAAGCATCATAATACAAGCCAGGGGCCTCGAGGGCTCGAATAAAAGTGCTCGATCATAGACGAGTCAGCGGAAGCAACAATATCTGAGTACAAACATAAGTTAAACAAGTTGCCATAAGATGGCTAGCACAAACTGGGATACAGATCGAAAGAGGCGCAGGCCTCCTGCCTGGGATCCTCCTAACTACTCCAGGTCGTCGTCGGCGGGCAGCACGTAGTAGTAGGCACCTCCGGTGTAGTAGGGGTCGTCGTCGACGGTGGCGTCTGGCTCCTGGACTCCAGCATCTGGTTGCGACAACCAGAAAGGAAAGGAAAGGAAAAAAAAGGGGGAGAAGGCAACCGTGAGTACTCATCCAAAGTACTCGCAAGCAAGGAACTACACTACATATGCATGGGTATATGTGTAAGGAGGCCATATCAGTGGACTGAACTGCAGAATGCTAGAATAAGAGGGGGATAACTAATCCTGTCGAAGACTACGCTTCTGGTCACCTTCGTCTTGCATCAAGTATAAGAGAGTAGATTGAAGTCCTCCAAGTAGCATCTCCAAGTAACATCTCATAGCATAATCCTACCCGGCGATCCCCTCCTCATATCCCTGAGGTAGAGCGACCACCGGTTGTATCTGGCACTTGGAAGGGTGTGTTTTATTAAGTATCCGGTTCTAGTTGTCATAAGGTCAAGGTACAACTCCAAGTCGTCCTGTTACCGAAGATCACGGCTATTCGAATAGATTAACTTCCCTGCAGGGGTGCACCACATAGCCCAACACGCTCGATCCCATTTGGCCGGACACACTT
>NC_057797.1:752830405-752830758 GCF_018294505.1 Triticum aestivum | reverse complement strand
AACGCCACGAGCTCGCCGGCGGTGAGGTGGTTCGGGCGCGAAATGAAGATGGCGACACCGCGCGCTTCGGGGCTAGCGGGAAGGCCAGGGGGAGCTGCGCGACGCGATGAGCACAAAGGACTCGGCCCCGTGACCATTTGGTCACCGGAAGGGCGCCGGCGACGAGTGCAGGCGGCGGCGCGGTCGGGTGCTTCGGCGGTAGCTAGCTAGGGCACCGTGAGGCGAAGAAGGAGAGGGGGAGAGGACGGAGTGGAGCTCACCGAGCGGTCAAGAAAGACCCGTGGTGGCTTAGGAGCAGCAGAGCTCGTCGGGGAGGAAGGGGATCGCCGGCGGCCGTCGAGGAAGCAGACGAC
>NC_057797.1:752663789-752830054 GCF_018294505.1 Triticum aestivum | reverse complement strand
CAATCCGTGGCCTGCGGTGCTCCTCGAGCTCGATGGCGAGGCGTAGCCGAAGCAGAGGTCGTCGGCGCGTCTCGTGGACGTGCAAGCGAGGCGCGGGGTGGCCGGTGGCCGCGGTTATGGCGCAGCCATGGCGACGGCGGCGCTCGGTTACGGAGGGGAAGGAGGGGGAGATGGATCTGGAGGGGAGAGGGAGAGGCGCGGGGGCCGAGGGCGAGCGTGGGGGCGAGTGGGAGGGGAGACCGAGGGGGCGCGGCGTCGGCGTCCTTATCCCCACGCCTCGTCGCCGGCGAGGTGGGTTCGGCTGGGACGCGCCCTGTTCCGACCCGAGTCGGGGGAACAGGGGAAGGGGACGCTGTGCGGGGCTGGGCCGGCTGGGCCGGCCAGGCTGACTGCGGCCAGGGGGTTGGGTGGTGGCCGTGCGGGTGGTTTGGGCTGCCTGGTCCAGGGGGTTCCCCCCCCTTTTGTTGTTTTTTTTTTCTTTTGTAATCTCTTTCTTTTATTTATTTCCCTTTCTGTTTTAATTAGTTTTAGGGCATTTAGGCATTTTATAAAATGGTGTTTGCTTCACCATAATTGCCCGTGCAATATTTGGCAACCCCCGAACATTTTCGCTTTGCCTTTTGAAAACTTAGGGTGTTTGTCACTAATTCATATTTTGAATTGCAATGATTTTGAACTACCATTTGATTAGCAACAGTAACACGGATGACATGGCATCATTAGAAGAGTTTTACTGTAGCCTAATTATTCGGGCGTTACACCACTCCACCTCCGAGTCCACCGGAGCGAGAAGCGTCGCCGCCGTCCTAACACGGATGTCCCTCGCGGCACCCCCAGAGGACGGCGAGCCCCTGCCCGCTGACGTGGAGGGACGCCAAGCTCTGATCTCGACTGCGCGCGAGCCCCGGCCTCCCGGAGCGAAGCGGCGACGCGCTCTCACGACTCCGGGCCCCGACGAAAGCGCATAGGCCACAAAGTCGTCGAGTGACGGCCTCGTCGGCACCAGGAACCCCTCCCTAGTCGCCGGATCCGAGTCCTCCTCGACCTCCGACTCGTCCGCAGCCAGCGCCCAAAACCGACCGCCTACCGGAGCCAGCATCGCGCTATCCCTCACGGTCTGCCCCGTCCCCGCCGGAGAGGGCCAAGCGCCGCGCCTGACTGTTGGGTTTCGTAGTAATTTCAAAAAAATTCCTACGCACACGCAAGATCATGTGATGCATAGCAACGAGGGGAAGAGTATTGCCTACGTACCCTACACAGACCGACTGCGGAAGCGATGACACGACGTAGAGGAAGTAGTCGTACGTCTTCACGATCCAACCGATCAAGCACCGAAACTACGGCACCTCCGAGTTCGAGCACACGTTCAGCTCGATGACGATCCCCGGACTCCGATCCAGCAAAGTGTCGGGGAAGAGTTCCGTCAGCACGACGGCGTGGTGACGATCTTGATGAACTACAGCAGCAGGGCTTCGCCTAAACTCCGCTACAGTATTATCGAGGAATATGGTGGCAGGGGGCACCGCACACGGCTAAGGAATCGATCACGTGGATCAACTTGTGTCAACTTGTGTGTTTAGAGGTGCCCCTGCCTCCGTATATAAAGGAGCCAAGGGGGGAGGGTGCGCCGGCCAAGAGGGAGAGGTGCAGGAGGAGTCCTACTCCTACCGGGAGTAGGACTCCCCCCCAATCCTATTCCAACTAGGATTCCCAAGGGGGAAAGAGGGAGAGGGGTGGCCGGCCACCTCTCCTAGTCCTAATAGGACTAGGGGAAGGGGGGAGGCGCGCAGCCCCCTTGGGCTGCCCCTTTCTCCTTTCCACTAAGGCCCATGATGGCCCATATGGCTCCCGGGGGGTTCCGGTAACCTCCCGGTAACCCGGTAAAATCCCGATTTCACCCGGAACACTTCCGATGTCCAAACATAGACTTCCAATATATCAATCTTTATGTCTCGACCATTTCGAGACTCCTCGTCATGTCCGTGATCACATCCGGGACTCCGAACAACCTTCGGTACATCAAAATGCATAAACTCATAATATAACTGTCATCGTAACCTTAAGCGTGCGGACCCTACGGGTTCGAGAACAATGTAGACATGACCGAGACACGTCTCTGGTCAATAACCAATAGCGGGACCTGGATGCCCATATTGGCTCCTACATATTCTACGAAGATCTTTATCGGTCAGACCGCATAACAACATACGTTTTCCCTTGTCATCGGTATGTTACTTGCCCGAGATTCGGTCGTCGGTATCCAATACCTAGTTCAATCTCGTTACCGGCAAGTCTCTTTACTCGTTCCGTAATACATCATCTCACAACTAACATATTAGTTGTAATGCTTGCAAGGCTTATGTGATGTGTATTACCGAGAGGGCCCAGAGATACCTCTCCAACAATCGGAGTGACAAATCCTAATCTCGAAATACGCCAAACCAACATCGACCATTGGAGACACCTGTAGTATCCTTTATAATCACCAGTTACGTTGTGACGTTTGGTAGTACCAAAGTTGTTCCTCCGGTAAACGGGAGTTGCATAATCTCATAGTCATAGGAACATGTATAAGTCATGAAGAAAGCAATAGCAACATACTAAACGATCGGGTGCTAAGCTAATGGAATGGGTCATGTCAATCAGATCATTCTACTAATGATGTGACCTCGTTAATCAAATAACAACTCATTGTTCATGGTTAGGAAACATAACCATCTTTGATTAACGAGCTAGTCAAGTAGAGGCATACTAGTGACACTCTGTTTGTCTATGTATTCACACATGTATTATGTTTCCGGTAAATACAATTCTAGCATGAATAATAAACATTTATCATGATTATAATGAAATAAATAATAACTTCATTATTGCCTCTAGGGCATATTTCCTTCAGTCTCCCACTTGCACTAGAGTCAACAATCTAGATTACACTGTAATGATTCTAACACCCATGGAGCCTTGGTGCTGATCATGTTTTGCTCGTGGAAGAGGCTTAGTCAACGGGTCTGCAACATTCAGATCCGTATGTATCTTGCAAATCTCTATGTCTCCCACCTGGACTAGATCCCGGATGGAGTTGAAGCGTCTCTTGATGTGTTTGGTCCTTTTGTGAAATCTGGATTCCTTTGCTAAGGCAATTGCACCAGTATTGTCACAAAAGATTTTCATTGGACCCGATGCACTAGGTATGACACCTAGATCGGATATGAACTCCTTCATCCAGACTCCTTCATTTGCTGCTTCCGAAGCAGCTATGTATTCCGCTTCACATGTAGATCCCGCTATAATGCTTTGTTTAGAACTGCACCAACTGACAGCTCCACCGTTTAATGTAAACACGTATCCGGTTTGCGATTTAGAATCGTCCGGATCAGTGTCAAAGCTTGCATCAACGTAACCTTTTACGGTGAGCTCTTTGTCACCTCCATATACGAGAAACATATCCTTAGTCCTTTTCAGGTATTTCAGGATGTTCTTGACCGCTGTCCAGTGATCCACTCCTGGATTACTTTGGTACCTCCCTGCTAAACTTATAGCAAGGCATACATCAGGTCTGGTACACAGCATTGCATACATGATAGATCCTATGGCTGATGCATAGGGAACATCTCTCATATTCTCTCTATCTTCTGCAGTGGTCGGGCATTGAGTCTTACTCAATTTCACACCTTGTAACACAGGCAAAAACCCTTTCTTTGCTTGATCCATTTTGAACTTCTTCAAAATTTTGTCAAGGTATGTGCTTTGTGAAAGTCCAATTAAGCGTCTTGATCTATCTCTATAGATCTTAATGCCTAATATGTAAGCAGCTTCACCGAGGTCTTTCATTGAAAAACTTTTATTCAAGTACCCCTTTATGCTATCCAGAAATTCTATATCATTTCCAATCAGTAATATGTCATCCACATATAATATCAGAAATGCTACAGAGCTCCCACTCACTTTCTTGTAAATACAGGCTTCTCCGAAAGTCTGTATAAAGCCAAATGCTTTGATCACACTATCAAAACGTTTATTCCAACTCCGAGAGGCTTGCACCAGTCCATAAATGGATCGCTGGAGCTTGCACACTTTGTTAGCTTCCTTTGGATCGACAAAACCTTCCGGTTGCATCATATACAACTCTTCTTCCAGAAATCCATTCAGGAATGCAGTTTTGACATCCATCTGCCAAATTTCATAATCATAAAATGCGGCAATCGCTAACATGATTCGGACGGACTTAAGCATCGCTACGGGTGAGAAGGTCTCATCGTAGTCAATCCCTTGAACTTGTCGAAAACCTTTTGCGACAAGTCGAGCTTTGTAGACAGTAACATTACCATCAGCGTCAGTCTTCTTCTTAAAGATCCATTTATTCTCAATTGCTTGCCGATCATCGGGCAAGTCAACCAAAGTCCATACTTTGTTCTCATACATGGATCCCATCTCAGATTTCATGGCTTCAAGCCACTTTGCGGAATCTGGGCTCACCATCGCTTCTTCATAGTTCGTAGGTTCATCATGATCTAGTAGCATGACTTCCAGAACAGGATTTCCGTACCACTCTGGCGCGGATCTTACTCTGGTTGATCTACGTGGTTCAGTAGTATCTTGATCTGAAGTTTCATGATCATTATCATTGGCTTCCTCACTAACCGGTGTAGGTGTCACTGAAACAGTTTTCTGTGATGAAACTACTCTCCAGTAAGGGAGCAGGTACAGTTACCTCGTCAAGTTCTACTTTCCTCCCACTCACTTCTTTCGAGAGAAACTCCTTCTCTAGAAATGATCCATTCTTAGCAACGAATGTTTTGCCTTCGGATCTGTGATAGAAGGTGTACCCAACAGTTTCCTTTGGGTATCCTATGAATACACATTTCTCCGATTTGGGTTCGAGCTTATCAGGTTGAAGCTTTTTCACATAAGCATCGCAGCCCCAAACTTTAAGAAACGACAACTTTGGTTTCTTGCCAAACCATAGTTCATAAGGCGTCGTCTCAACGGATTTTGATGGTGCCCTATTTAACGTGAATGCGGCCGTCTAAAGCATAACCCCAAAATGATAGCGGTAAATCTGTAAGAGACATCATAGATCGCACCATATCTAGTAAAGTACGATTACGACGTTCGGACACACCATTGCGCTGTGGTGTTCCGGCAGGTTGGCGTGAGTTGTGAACTATTCACAGTTTTTCAAATGTTCACCAAACTCGTAACTCAAATATTCTCCTCCACGATAATCGTAGAAACTTTTTTTCTTGTTACGATGATTTTCAACTTCACTCTGAAATTCTTTGAACTTTTTCAAATGTTTCAGACTTATGCTTCATTAAGTAGATATATCCATATTGCTCAATCATCTGTGAAGGTGAGAAAATAACGATATCCGCCACGAGCCATCAATATTCATCGGACCACATACATCGGTATGTATGATTTCCAACAAATCTGTTGCTCTCTCCATAGTACCGGAGAACGGGTTTGTTATCTTGCCCAAGAGGCACGGTTCGCAAGTACCAAGTGATTCATAATCAAAGTGGTTCCAAAAGTCCATTAGTATGGAGTTTTTTCATGCGTTTTACACCGATATGACCTAAACGACAGTCTACCAAATAAGTTGCACTTTCTTAAACTCTGCATCTTTTGGTTTCAACATTATGAATATGATTGTTAATACTATCGAGATTCAGTAAGAATAGACCACTCTTCAAGGGTGCATGACCATAAAGATATTACTCCATATAAATAGAACAACCATTATTCTCTGATTTAAATGAATAACCGTCTCGCATTAAACAAGATCCAGATATAATGTTCATGCTCAACGCTGGCACCAATAACAATTATTTAGGTCTAATATTAATCCCGAAGGTAGATGTAGAGGGTAGCGTGCTGACTGCGATCACATCGACTTTGGAACCGTTTCCACGCGCATCGTCACCTCGTCCTTTGCCAGTGCTCGTTTATTCTGTAGTCCCTGTTTCGAGTTGCAAATATTAGCAACAGAACCAGTATCAAATACCCAGGTGCTACTGCGAGCTCTAGTAAGGTACACATCAATAACATGTATATCATATATACCTTTGTTTACCTTGCCATCCTTCTTATCCGCCAAATACTTGGGCAGTTCCGCTTCCAGTGACCAGTCTGCTTGCAGTAGAAGCACTCAGTTTCAGGCTTAGGTCCAGACTTGGGTTTCTTATCTTGAGCAGCAACTGGCTTGCTGTTCTTCTTGAAGTTCCCTTTCTTCTTTCCTTTGCCCTTTTCTTGAAACTAGTGGTTTTGTTAACCATCAACACTTGATGCTCCTTTTGATTTCTACCTCCGCAGCTTTCAGCATTGCGAAGAGCTCGGGAATAGTCTTGTTCATCCCTTGCATATTATAGTTCATCACGAAGCTCTTGTAGCTTGGTGGCAGTGATTGGAGAATTCTGTCGATGACGCAATCATCCGGAAGATTAACTCCCAATTGAATCAAGTGATTATTATACCCAGACATTTTGAGTATATGCTCACTGACAGAACTGTTCTCCTCCATCTTGCAGCTATAGAACTTATTGGAGACTTCATATCTCTCAATCCGGCATTTGCTTGAAATATTAACTTCAACTCCTGGAACATCTCATATGCTCATGACGTTCAAAACGTCGTTGAAGTCCCGATTCTAAGCCGTAAAGCATGGCACACTGAACTATTGAGTAGTCATCAGCTTTGCTCTGCCAGACGTTCATAACATCTGGCGTTGCTCCAGCAGCAGGCCTGGCACCCAGCGGTGCTTCCAGGATGTAATTCTTCTGTGCAGCAATGAGGATAATCCTCAAGTTACGGACCAGTCCGTGTAATTGCTACCATCATCTTTCAACTTTGCTTTCTCAAGGAACGCATTAAAATTTAACGGAACAACAGCACGAGCCATCTATCTACAATCAACATAAACAAGCAAGATACTATCAGGACTAAGTTCATGATAAATTTTAAGTTCAATTAATCATATTACTAAAGAACTCCCACTTAGATAGACATCCCTCTAATCCTCTAAGTGATCACGTGATCCAAATCAACTAAACCATAACCGATCATCACGTGAGATGGAGTAGTTTTCAATGGTGAACATCGCTATGTTGATCATATCTACTATATGATCACGCTCGACTTTTCGGTCTCCTCGTGTTCCGAGGCCATATCTGCATATGCTAGGCTCGTCAAGTTTAACCTGAGTATTCTGCGTGTGCAAAACTGGCTTGCCACCCGTTGTAGATGGACGTAGAGCTTATCACACCGATCATCACGTGGTGTCTGGGCACGACGAACTTTGGCAACGTGCATACTCAGGAGAACACTTCTTGATAATTTAGTGAGAGATCATCTTATAATGCTACCGTCAATCAAAGCAAGATAAGATGCATAAAAGATAAACATCACATGCAATCAATATAAGTGATATGATATGGCCATCATCATCTTGTGCTTGTGATCTCCATCTCCGAAGCACCGTCATGATCACCATCGTCACCGGCGCGACACCTTGATCTCCATCGTAGCATCGTTGTCGTCTCGCCAATCTTATGCTTCCACGACTATCACTACCGTTTAGTAATAAA
Source organism: Triticum aestivum (assembly GCF_018294505.1). Classification (NCBI taxonomy): domain Eukaryota; kingdom Viridiplantae; phylum Streptophyta; class Magnoliopsida; order Poales; family Poaceae; genus Triticum; species Triticum aestivum. The sequence continues at coordinate 752,822,468 of NC_057797.1, read as the reverse complement.
GTAAAGCATTACATCGCGATTGCATTGCATACAATAAAGCGACAACCATATGGCTCCTGCCAGTTGCCGATAACTTGGTTACAAAACATGATCATTTCATACAATAAAATTCAGCATCATGCCTTGACCATATCACATCACAACATGCCCTGCAAAAACAAGTTAGACGTCCTCTACTTTGTTGTTGCATGTTTTACGTGGCTGCTACGGGCTTAAGTAAGAACCAATCTCACCTACGCATCAAAACCACAACGATAGTTTGTCAAATAGACTCCGTTTTAACCTTCGCAAGGACCGGGCGTAGCCATACTTGGTTCAACTAAAGTTGGAGAGGCAGTCGCCCGCAAGCCATCTCTGTGCAAAGCACGTCGAGGGAACCGGTCTCGCGTAAGCGTACGCGTAAGGTTGGTCCGGGTCGTCTCGTCCAACAATACCGCCGAACCAAAGTATGACATGCTGGTAGGCAGTATGACTTGTATCGTCCACAACTTACTTGTGTTCTACTCGTGCATATAACATCAACATCAATAACCTAGGCTCGGATGCCACTGTTGGGTTTCGTAGTAATTTCAAAAAATTTCCTACGCACACGCAAGATCATGTGATGCATAGCAACGAGGGGAAGAGTATTGCCTACGTACCCTACGCAGACCGACTGTGGAAGCGATGACACGACGTAGAGGAAGTAGTCGTACGTCTTCACGATCCAACCGATCAAGCACCAAAACTACGGCACCTCCGAGTTCGAGCACACGTTCAGCTCGATGACGATCCCCGGACTCCGATCCAGCAAAGTGTCGGGGAAGAGTTCCGTCAGCACGACGGCGTGGTGACGATCTTGATGAACTACAGCAGCAGGGCTTCGCCTAAACTCCGCTACAGTATTATCAAGGAATATGGTGGCAGGGGGCACCGCACACGGCTAAGGAATCGATCACGTGGATCAACTTGTGTCAACTTGTGTGTTTAGAGGTGCCCCTGCCTCCGTATATAAAGGAGGAGAGGAGGAGAGGCTGGCCGGCCAAGGGGGGGAGGCGCAGGAGAGTCCTACTCCTACCGGGAGTAGGACTCCCCCCCCCCCCAATCCTATTCCAACTAGGATTCCCAAGGGGGAAAGAGGGAGAGGGGTGGCCGGCCACCTCTCCTAGTCCTAATAGGACTAGGGGAAGGGGGGGCGCGCAGCCCCCTTGGGCTGCCCCTTTCTCCTTTCCACTAAGGCCCATGATGGCCCATATGGCTCCCGGGGGGTTCCGGTAACCTCCCGGTAACCCGGTAAAATCCCGATTTCACCCGGAACACTTCCGATGTCCAAACATAGACTTCCAATATATCAGTCTTTATGTCTCGACCATTTCGAGACTCCTCGTCATGTCCGTGATCACATCCGGGACTCCGAACAACCTTCGGTACATCAAAATGCATAAACTCATAATATAACTGTCATCGTAACCTTAAGCGTGCGGACCCTACGGGTTCGAGAACAATGTAGACATGACCGAGACACGTCTCTGGTCAATAACCAATAGCGGGACCTGGATGCCCATATTGGCTCCTACATATTCTACGAAGATCTTTATCGGTCAGACCGCATAACAACATACGTTGTTCCCTTTGTCATCGGTATGTTACTTGCCCGAGATTCGATCGTCGGTATCCAATACCTAGTTCAATCTCGTTACCGGCAAGTCTCTTTACTCGTTCCGTAATACATCATCTCACAACTAACATATTAGTTGTAATGCTTGCAAGGCTTATGTGATGTGTATTACCGAGAGGGCCCAGAGATACCTCTCCAACAATCGGAGTGACAAATCCTAATCTCGAAATACGCCAACCCAACATCGACCATTGGAGACACCTGTAGTACTCCTTTATAATCACCCAGTTACGTTGTGACGTTTGGTAGTACCCAAAGTGTTCCTCCGGTAAACGGGAGTTGCATAATCTCATAGTCATAGGAACATGTATAAGTCATGAAGAAAGCAATAGCAACATACTAAACGATCGGGTGCTAAGCTAATGGAATGGGTCATGTCAATCAGATCATTCTACTAATGATGTGACCTCGTTAATCAAATAACAACTCATTGTTCATGGTTAGGAAACATAACCATCTTTGATTAACGAGCTAGTCAAGTAGAGGCATACTAGTGACACTCTGTTTGTCTATGTATTCACACATGTATTATGTTTCCGGTAAATACAATTCTAGCATGAATAATAAACATTTATCATGATTATAAGGAAATAAATAATAACTTTATTATTGCCTCTAGGGCATATTTCCTTCACTGACCACCTCCCAGCCCCCTGAGGCCGAGGCCGGAGGCGACCGAGGCGGGGAGCGCAGTCCGTCGCCTTGGGAAGCGCCCAACGGTCCGCTCATTTCAAATCCGTCCTATACAAGTAGGTTTAGGATTGGTCTTTTGAGTCGGCTAGTCTAGCCTGTCCAGCGTCCAGGTTGGTGCATATATATATATATATATATATATACTAGCAAAGATGTCCGTGCGTTGCAACGGGGGAAACAAATTCTCGCACACTCCTAATGACACATATGTGTTGTCGTTTCTTCTTTTTGTGTCCCTTCGTCATGTTAAAAAATAGACACATGGGAACGTCGAGGCATGAAGACCACATTAAAAATTATTTTTCTTGTACGAGTAAATTATTAATTAATGTATTTCACTAAATGAATGTGGAAATTAATAGATTAATTAATTTCTGATCCACAACCTATACAAAATAAGAAACTCTTACAAAGCATACCTTATAAAGAAATCTGCATAAAATCTCAACTGAACAACAAATATATAGCAGTTTTAATAAGATGAACGAAAATCGATGGTAAACTGATGCAATTATAAAGAAAGGTCAGGTAACAGCACCAATTGATCAACTGATCAACATGTATTGTCGATTCTACTTTGTCTTGGAATGGAAGCCATGGCAATAATAATCCCCTCGCAAAAAAGACACCGATTGTCGGTGCAATGCGCATGGTCATTAGTTATTTGAACTGACAATATTTCCCTGTTTACATTATTAGCAATTGATTCCTGATTGAAGCCATGTGTTCAGATAGATAATCCATGCCTTAGGACTGAACCCGTGGCAATAATAATTCCACGAACATATTGTCTTACAGCAAAAAATATTGAGAAGAGATAGAAGCCTGGAATGATTGAACCTAAGGAGAGAAGGTAAACGGTACCTTTGCTATTGGCCAGACAGAGCAGTAGAGCTCTAGCAGGGTCGAATTCATCGAGCATGGTGTGTCCGTTATTCCCTAGCAGGGTCGGCCACATGAACGTGTGCCGCTACAATACAAAGCACATCTCTATGCCTTGCCTCCACTGTTTTAAGTTTAACATAGAAGCTATATGCCTGTAGCTCCCCTCCCTTTCCTCCCGCAGTCCAGCATGGAGTGTGTATGCCTTTTCTGTGTCTTCATGAGCCCCTCCGTCAAAGTTATATACGTTGAACAATCCCTTTTGCATCATCTCATCCAAACTAACATTAGCTTCTTTGAATTGCTCGCCGGTCCATAGCTTAGTATCATACTTTGCACTCTTCTGGTCACCCTACTTCAGATGGGCAGATAATGCAACATTGTAAGTAAGTACATCAGGATGCAATACTTGGCCAGTGTGTCCGTACTGCCGTTCCCTGGCTGCGCCGTCCAGAATGCAGGCACATCCGGATATGCACGATGGTCTTCGCCCTCGGCCACTAACCTGGGTTCAGCATTCAGATGGCTGCACGCTGCTGCAGAAGGGTTGCCCTTCTGGAACTTGGCGGCGGCGAGCCTCGGATTGACGGCCTTGCTGATGCATCCCCCCTCGGCGTCGTGGAACACGATCGCTAGGCTTGGCAGCAGGAGTGTTGCCTTTCTGGAACTCGGCGACGGCAAGCCTCGGGTTGATCGCCTCGAGGATGCATCCCTCGTCAGCGCCGTGGCAGACGACGCCCAGCAGTAGCAGTCAGTCTGCGTGGGCCTCCTGAAGCTCGCAGGCGGCGAGACTTGGGTCAGGTGCGTCGAGGATGGACCGGCGCCGTGGAGGTTTCGCCCAGATTTCTTTTGATTCGATCTTATTATCATGGTGCGACGTGAGGGAGGAAATCGGGGCGGTTAACTTATTTATAGCGTTTCGATCAGTTTCCGAGTTGTAATACAAGCTTCGTTCTTCGATGGAGTCAGACATGAACTCATGCTATGGACGAACAGATAGGTGGTGGGCTGGAAGCAACGGGCTGTGTGGGCCAGATCAGGCTGGACTTGCGGACATATGCGGTTGAACGATTTTTCTGTCCAATGTTCGCGCGGAAGCAATATCCGCTTTATTATTATTAGGAAAATATTAGTACCACCTTGGATATAGAAAATAAGTATAACGTGTTGAAGAAAAAAAAAACGTAAATTCACGGGAAGAAGCGTACTGTGACGGTGAACCCACGGAGTCAATCCGTGCTTTATTATTAGGGAAAGATATATGCACGGTTGCTGAGTTTATGTAACACCGAGAAAAACAAAAAAAAAGAAATAAAGAGGAGAAACAAGGGCACGACAAGGGCCCTTTGGTTATCAGTTTTCTTGTGTGCGCGTGCTCGTATTTGATGTGATCGATTCTGTGGGCGTGTCTTACACAAGCTCGAGAATGCGCGTGGTGTGTTCCCACACATTCAGATCCAGCCAGACGAACTGGTGCAGCTTGTGCACGGTGCACCATTCTGGCCATCTAAGAAGATGAAGAACAGAGGACTGATGACTAATCTGCTTGCTAGTTATTTGGTCCCCAGTTGCTGATGTACATGACAGTCCGGAGCTCCTCCTCCTGCTCCTGCCTCGCCTTCCTCGGTTCCTCCTCCTGGCCGCCGCCCCGCCAGCAGCGGGCGCCGCCATGGTCTTGCCGTTCCCGGCGGCCGCGGTGCCAGCGCGCTGCTGGACGCACCGGAGCGCGTGGTAGTTCCAGCGGCATAGCCCGGCGTGCCGCTCCTTGAGCGCCTCCACCGTGCCCGCGCCCATGCTCATCGCCGCCGCCCAGGACGAGGCCGTCGCCTTGCCGCCGCCGCTCGCCATCTGACAAACTGTAGGACTGCAGATATCGAGGCGCTTCTGATGCAGAGGCTGGGGATAACCTTCTTTTCGAAAAGGAAAAAAAGATATCAAGGTGCTCGACTGAGTGCTTCGTTCGTTGTTGTTGCTGTGTGTTGCTCACCTGCCTGCGAAATGGCGGTGTTCCTCACGGTAGTTTTATAGGGGATGCCGCTGTCGGCGTGTGAGCCGTAGTACGTCCCGGCCGTCGCTGCCTCTATGTAAGGGTGCGCGCATGGTTTGTGGACTCGTGGGCGGAAACCGTGTGCAGTGCCGGCGGCCTTGGCGCTTCAGGTTGTTGTCGGACGCCGAGGTCGGTCGATGCGGCGCCCCGCTTTTGCCACAAGTTGTGTGCTGCTGACACTGTGCTACTAGTACTCTTTTCGTTCGAAATTACTTGTCTTGAAAATGGATGTATCTAGAACTAAAATATGTCTAGATACATCTATTTCTGCAATAAGTAATTCCGAACGGAGGTGGTGCATCAGATGATCAGATCAGGCTTGGTGGTGGCCCATGAATTGTCTTGCTTTTAGCACACGGGAAGACAAAGATCGCTCAATCACGCAAATCTGCCAAGGTAGAGTTTATTCGACTATTCGAGGCACGCAGCGTGCGGTAATCGTCTCCCCCCTCTTAGGATATGCAAGTGATTATTAGACTAATAACAATCCACCTTTCTGCAACACCTAGGTTAAGTACTGTAGGATTTTTGGCCACATGCTCTGCTCTTGGGGAGACGCGGACGGGCAGGGAAAAACCGGAGGCCGGTGGCCATGGTTTCAACGATACCAGCCGGCCACTGCAACTGGAAAGTGGACCGTGTTGTGTCTCACTCGGTCATCACTCTGATTACCAGTAAACACGTTTACTGAACTTATTAATGTTGTCTTATTAAAAAGATCACTCTGATCATTCTTTTAGTTTAACATGTTATTTTGTCCGTTGAGCAGATTGCCGAGAAAATAAATTCAGAACAACAGGTTCGCCTCGCATGCACAGCCGGAGCGACAGAAAGCACATCTAGCAGGTCAGACTTCATCAAAATATATAATCAGAGAAGAAGAATTTGGTTGGAAGGAACGCAACGCTGGAATCTCTAAGACTCTAACGGACACCGCTTGCAGAGCGACTGGAGATGTTCGAATTGATCAAGAGAAGATGCGAGATCTTGGAGCGCAGAGTTGGGCTGCTGTGTACGGGTAGCTGAACCTGCTCTGTTTTCGGCATGCTATGCGAGTTCTTTGAGATTCAACTCCCTTGTTGTTTTCCCCTGTTCCATCCTTTCTGCAGAGTTGGACTGCTACATATAGGTAGCCGAACCTGCTCTGTTTTCGGCTTGCTTCTCAGCTTTGCGGAGTTGCTCTCCCTGTGCAACTCTCAACATTTTTCTGCCTCTTTTGATAAGGATTGGCCTTCGGCCTTTAGGAAACTAGTCACAGAAGCACAATGGCAAGGTATGGCAAGGTAGGGTGATATACAGTCGTAAATTGAGGCCGAAACTTTCATCATCATCACCGTGGTATCTTACAACGGTGGGGAAAGGGCAATCAGCCAGGTCTCAGGCCATGGCTGCATACTTTGCTCCGACGAACACAACACCTCTAGCTACTATAGTACTCCTAGTTTGGGCCCCAGCAGCTGAGGTACATGACCGTCCTCAGCCCCTCCTCGGCCTTGTCTGCTCGCCGCCTCTCCGTCACTGCCGCCGCAGAGGTCGGAAGCTGCTTCTTGCCTTGCGAGACGCCGCCGCCGCCGCGGACGTTGGCCTTTGCCTTGGCTGTCCGATGGATGGACCTGAGGGCATAGTTCCAGCGGCAGAGCCCGGCCTGGTCCTTGAGCGCCTCCACGGCGCCCACGCCCATCGCCACCATCCACGAAGCCTTCGCTGGACCAGCCATCTCCTCCCCTTCTTGTTCCCAAGTTGCTGGAGAGAAGATACTGAATTGTGATCTCTGTGTCTGTAGAGCTACTGAACTTGCGGTAGTGAAGAAAGTGTGCTGATGCTTGTTCGTTTTTTGTGGACTGCCTGAACTGATGCCTGTTTGTGTTGATGGGAGGAGGAGTGGGAGTAGCCTGGGTTTATATACGGGAGAGCCGGAGCAAAACAGCCGGCCGCCGGTGCTGGTTTTCCAGGATACCGGGTGCTTAGTTGCGCCGCACCTCTCGCTGTCGATATCCCGGTGGAGGTGGCGGCCTATCTCGCCTTGTCTAGTTTTCTTGCGGCCGAGCGGCTGGTTTTGTCCACTGGGATCGGACCAAGGCGGCAGAGTTGAGATACGAGTGATGGACGACGAAGGTGTCAAGCTTTACTCAGTAAAACTAGTATACACTCTGTTTTTAAATATAAGATGTTTTGGCAGTTCAAAATTGTGTGTAAGACTGTATTTTTCTATACAAGTACTCCCTCCGTTCGGAATTACTTGTCTCGGATATGGATGTATCTACAACTAAAATACATCTAGATACATCCATTTCTGCGACAAGTAATTCCGAACGGAGGGAGTATTAATTAAGGAAATAAGACCAGCAGAATTTCTAATAATTTTTCTTATTACTTTCAAATTATGTCGAATATCTAACAAAAGGCTGGCATATTTATTATAATCTTTTTGATGTATTATGTGCATGTCTAAATCTCTGCCATGCTCTCATGAAGGTTTGAAGGCACGCTGAAGTTCTTATAAACTATGGGTGCCTATTTAGAAGCTGTCTCAAAAATTCTTATCTATTTGTGCTAGTGATCTTTTATTTGATATAAATCAAGTAGTTATTAGATAATATTCGTACCATTTTCTCTCTTAAAAGATGTCCGATGAATGTTCATCACTTGTTCAATCCTCGTGGCATATTCACTACATCAACTTTAAGGGATATATCTTTTTTTTCACTAGCGAAAAAAAACTTGAATATATGAAATTTGTTTGTGAACTACAAAGCAATATTTGAAGACCCATGAACATTTTACTGTGAGATGACAAGAATGAAAAATCTTTCCTCAGATGAGGAAAAAAAACTCAGGCCACATCTTGATGTTGCCACAAAACTATCGAAATACTATGCATACTTGCTGGTCTCTGCACGAAAGCTTCTTCCTGGGCGCCCATACGATACACTGTGTGTGTTTGATGTGGTTGCACTGGAAGCAAACAAATTCCTGAAAAAATTGAGGGACAAGTATGAAGTGATGAGGAATTTAGCAGAATCAGAGGAGACCATCTTCGAGGGTGGCGCCAAGCTGGGGGAAGCAGCTCGAGGACATTCAACATGTGACACAGCGTTGGAAGGTGTTGGCTGATTTCTAGGCAGAGATGTTGCTCTACCTTGCGCCATGAGATAATGTTAAGGAGCACATCAAGGAGCTCGCGAATGGTGGGGAGTTCATCACGCACCTGTGGGCTTTACTCACTCATGCGGGCATCCTTGAGAGGCAGGATGATCATCAAGTTGGAAGCGTGTGACACTTCACCACCATATTGTTCTTCATGGTGGGGGTCTATACCGTTTGTTCTTCCGGGACTGTTTTCTGTTATTCTTCCTAATAAAAGTGGTATGTGTTTTATATGGGAGCAGCTGAGCAAGTACCTCGTACATCAGGTCTAGGGGTGCAGAGCGGCGCCCGAACCCGGCCCGCTTGATATACAAAATGGAAATTTTTATCTAGAGCTTTGATTCCAATACGCCAATACAATTTGTGCTAGCTTAGCACATTGGCGGGCCTTGGCGGGACGCCGCCCTGCACCCCTGCATCAGGATGTTCTCTTCGCAAGTAATTCAGGCTCGATTAATTGGTTCACGCAGCAACTGTTGGGATGTGCCGATTTTCTGACAGCAGAATGGATTCTTTTTGCCTTCGTCACAGTGGCGGAGCTTCATGTAGACCAACGGAGGCAATGGCCCCCCCTTAACTTTTACAACTATTGAAGAATATGTTCTATTTTAGGCCCAACTGGTGTTTAAACTAGAGATTAGCCCCTCCATGCTTATCAATTTGCCTCCCTTTAGCTAATGGCCGGCCCCTCTTGGATTATGCTCAAGCTCCGCCACTACTTCGTCATATGACCGCCTGCTTCATGAGTAACGATGACAAATTGTAGCACTACCATTGTTTTCTTACCTGCTGCAGATTGCAGTTAGTTTAGACAAGAGGAGGCTGGAAGCGATGCCAATCTCTGTTTCTGAAATCCTTCCGGATCATGAAAGTATGTGAAGCACCGGAAATTCGTTGGTGCTCCCAGGAGCGCGCGCTCCTGCATGCGGAAAAAAATATTTCAAAGTGTGAAAAAATTTCAAACAAAAATTTGACACATACATCTCGACATTTTATGTGTGCACGTCAAGTTTCGGACAAAACCGACATTTTTTATGGCTTGTGTAAGAAAGGCTAAAGGATGTCTTGTGAAATGCATTTTTTAACACTGGATTTTTGTCTTTTTCAAACGCGACACATAATTTGTTTGTTTTTCGCGAAACGACTTTGTGAGCATGTATAATATTCAGATGTACACGTCAAGTTTTTTGTTTGGAATTTTTTGACATTTCAAAATATGCTTAACACACATTTTAAAAACAGGAGTGCGCGCTCCCATATGCCAAAACGCCGCTGTCGTGAAGTACCGTGTCTTACACGAGCTCGAGAGTGAGCGTGCATACTGAGCTGAGCTCACATCATCCAGCCACACCAACTGGTGCGGCTAGCGCAAACCAATCTGGCCATCTTCTAAGATCTAGAGGACTGTAACTGATGACTAGTCAGCTAGCTAGTTAGTTGTTGGGTCCCCAGTTGCTGAGGTACATCATAGTCCGGAGCTCCTCCTCCTGCTCCTGCCTCGCCTTCCTCCTCGCCGCCGCCCCACCGGCAGCGAGCGGCACCTTGCCCTTGGTGCAGGCGCCGTTCCCGGCGGCCGCATTACTACCGAAGCGCTGTTGGACGCACGGGAGTGCGTGCCGCTCCTTGAGCGCCTCCACCGTGCCCACACCCACGCTCATCGCCGCCGCCCAGGACGAGAACGTAACCTTCCCGTTGCCGCTCGCCATCTGACTAATTGCACGATTCCAGGTATAGCCGAGCTCGAGTGAGTGTTTCGTTCGTTGCTGTGTGTGTAAGTTTGCTCGGCTGCTTGCCAAATGGTGGTGCACCTCACGGTAGTTTCATAGGAGATCACCAGGGAGATGCCGATGTTGGCATGGGTAACCGGCCGTCGCTAGCAAGCTGCCTCGTACGTACGTACGAGCGCGCGCGTGGTTTGTGGACTAGTCGTGGCCTCGTGGGCGGAAACCGGGTGCCTAGCTAGCTTGGCGCCTCAGGTTGCTGTCGGACGCCAGCCGAGGCTGTGAATTGCGGCGTGCAACAAGTTATGCGCTGCTGCCAGCTTGTCACTGTGCGGAAGCCAGTGTGTTATCCACTTGCTGGGAATAGTCTCTGCATCATGCAGATCTGCCAACCTAGAGTTGTTCATTCAGTCCAGCCCGAATCTTCTCCCTGTTTTGGGATCGGCAACTGATGATTAAACACTAACAATCTTCTCTCTGTTTTGGGAAGGCTAACTACACCTTCTGGCAGACGCGGACGGGCAGGGAAACCAGATCCGTAGGCCATGGTTTCCACGATACCAGCCGGCCATGACGGTCTGCTTCTTCGTGTCAGCGTTCCACTCTGTGTCCCACTCTGTCATCACTTTGATCAGAAAAAAAACGTCTATACTTAACTTATGAATGTTGTCTTAGTAAACGACATCCCTCTGATCAAGCTTTTAGTTGAACTTGGTATCGTGCCGCCCATTCAGCAGAGTGCAGATCAACGAAATTCATAACAGGTTCGCCACCAACGATCTCATCGCATGCACAGCCGGCCGACTCGAGCCACAGATACAGATCCAGCAGGTCGACTCCATGAAAATAGTAATCAGAAAAGAAGAATTTGGCTGGAAGGAACACAACACCGACATCTCTAACGGCCGCCATTTGCAGCGACCTGGAGGTGTTCGGAATGATCAGAGAAGATGTGAGTGAGATGTTGGAGGGCAGCCGGGTGTGTCACTGAGATCAAACTCCTTTTCTGTTTCCCCCCTGCTCCATCCTTTTTGTGCACGTAGCCGAAGCTGCTCTGTTTTCTCTGTATGCCTCTCTGCTTGCTTTGCTGAGTTACTCTCTCTCTCTCTCTCTGTAACTCTCAACTTTCTTCCTCTCTTGATAAAGATTGTGGCCTTTGGCCTTTTGCCCGGAAACTAGTCACATAAGCAAATGAACAAGGAGGGTGATGTAAACTCATAGCCGAAATTTTCATCATGGTATGTTTACAACCGATCATGTGGGGATTGTCACATAACATAAGCATAAGCTGCAATGAACTCAACACCCCAGCTACTAGTGCTCCTAATTTGGGCCCCATCAGCTGAGGTACATGACCGTCCCTAGCCCCTTCGCAGCCTTCTCCGCTCGCCGCCTCTCAGGCGATGTCAGGTCTCTGGCATGGGATGCCTGTCAAAACCAACATATTATTAAGTGGGATATGTGGGTTTAGTGCGATGCCTACTACTAAACGTACATTCATCTATTACAACGTAATATAATGCTGAAGCATCTTTTTGTGTGTGAGGATGATACTGAAATATTGACTCATTACACAACACAATGGTAGCATTGGATGGATCCCATGGATGGATGGTAGTACACTAAATCTCCTCTCTTCCATTGCTATAGATTTCCTCTCCATTGCTGGTACAGGACGGATCATGTGCTGCTATGCACCTTCCTCTACCTTCAGACTGCTGGCCTAATGATGCCTGTGCCTGGACAACACACAAAAAGCTCACTGTAATTGTTACTATTTGTTAGGAAATAAAGCAATCCTCGTTCCCTCCATGAAATCAGGTCACATAATAACATAAACTATTAATAGACACAAATTGTAAAAGTAGCAGATTGGCTGCCTCTAGATTTCGGTGGGCTAGCTACACTGCTTGCATTCAGAAACTGAGAATACAGTCTCTGCAGCATAATTTTATATCTGAATTCTGAATGTGAATGTGAATATTAAAATGCTCCACGGAAACAAAAACAATAGCTGAGGCGACAGTGCAACTGCTTATCATCCCAGGACAGTTACAATTACTGATATAATTCTTAGTTTTTTAGCGTGATATAATTCTCAGTTACCATCACTATTCCAAGTTCTCAAGGAAAAATTCCTTTCAGTCCTTTGCTGCAAATCAAATCAAATCACTTGTTTGACATGCCCGCAACTGCTACTGCATTTTTTTACAACGTTTTGCTTGGGACCAAAACAGATTTTTCAGCATAATTTTGAGGTAAGTTGCCTTCCTTTCCCTTACTTAATCTGGTACATTTGCATGCCTAACAGTAATATATCGACAAACCAATGCTTTGAGGCGATTAAAGTATCCACAAGATATATAGTAATGTGAAACAATCTTCATTACCTCATAATCCAAGTTACTGTCAAAACAACTCTAGTCACAAGGAAGAAGAAACATCCACTGCTATTGCTGTCAGGTGTCGGTTTCCATGGGACGTGCGCACGCAACGAGGCTCGGAACTGTCGTGAAGGGTTGTGCATAAGATCAGTGCTCCAATCTTAAGAAGAGGAGCAACCAGATGAAAATAACACATTAAGCTTCAACAAAGAAGCTCAAATCATAAAGAATCAACGAGACAAGGATGATAACACCAAGAAAACATCCACTTGACGATGTGATGACCACTGACCACGATAGGTTTTTTTCTTCTCGCAAACATAACCACTGACCACGATGTTCACCGGCGGGTCAAAATGATGCACTTTTCACCATGCCACGCCTTGTTCTTCTCCAAAATTCTAGCATGTCATGCCAAATCCTGCAAGGAACAACAGAACGAACAGTTCAGTATATGAGACTCTGTGTGCAAGAAAGAAACAACAGAATGTGCAAGAAACTACAGAATACGGTTCAGTACAGACACTGGCTCACAGGCAAAAATGGACTATACTACCAGAATGTGCCAAAAACAACAGAACCAACAATTCGGCACTGAAACTATCCCAGGCAAAGAAATAATTACTTGTAAAATGTGCAAGAAACAAAAGAACCAACAATAATAAATTTGTATGTACAGTGCAGTGTGAGTTGGAAAGATTAATTTTTTTATAACATGCATTTTAATATTCACATTCATCAGAATTCAAATGTCCAAGGAGAGACAATTAGCCACTCAGGGAAAGGTATAAATCTGCTTGATCAGGAATTACAGAATTGTGCACTCAAATTCAGCTACTCCTTGGACATTTGAACTAAATCGGCGACAATTAATATGGATTGGAGGGAGTACTTAATTTTAATTTTGGATAAGAATCACAAGGTTACATTTGAAGATATAAATGGTACGAGACAAACCTGAGGAGCTTCATTCGGCTGGCTCCCAATGGCTCCAAGTCAGCAAGGAACTCGTGCTCTGGGAGATTCGCTAGCAAATTCACCATTTGGTGACTTCCATGCTGTGGCGGAATGGATAATCTCATCTCCTTGACTTGAGGATTATCCTGTGGACTCAGCCCATACAGGAAACCTGCAACCTGTGTCCGTAGATCTGCTATGCATATCAAATTCTTCAATATATTCTTTGGCGTGATGTAAGTATAGCCAGTCCCCTGTAGACAGAATATACACACAGTCAGTAGCCATTTGACCATTGTTATTTGGCGATTTTATGGGTAAATCGAAGAACATAAATTGCTCCTCTGACCTTTATATCATCCGAGTTAACATAAATGTGGTTGACCCGGAGATACAGGTTCATAGCAGAGATGGCCCTGACACGCAAATCTGTCTTCGATGCAAATGCTGCTTGCTCATACCCTTCCTTGTCACAATAATTTGCTTTGACTTCCAAGGGATCCAACATACCCTTCCTTGCCACAATAATTAGCTTTGTCCTGCCCTAGACGGTTTTTTCCTGCCCATACACTTGTGTGGATGACCTGCAGATTATAATGCATTTTCATTCAAGTCTTCCAAGTTGTGATACTGCGCAGTATGTCATAATTGCAAGAAAACTAGAGCTAAAAGCAAAACAAAGGGAACAAACCTTCAGAAATAGTTGGTTCACCAGTTCTTGGATTGAAAATAAAGATAGCACCATTGATTGGTTTGGCCGTCAGGTTACCCTCGGTTTTGTGAATGGTAACTCCTCGATAGACATCTGTGTCATCCACAAACCATATGATTTGATTGCTGAATATCTCTCCGTGCCGTAGTTCTGTGAATACAACTCAAGACCCTTTCCTATTCTCTCCCTCAGCACATACAGAACATGATTTTACTGTCAAAAGAGAAAATAAACTAGCATGTCATTTACTGTATTAAATAAGACATTTTTTTACTACAACAGAGATATCTAGATTTGTTACAGTTAGCATGGTTATTACCATCGATCTTGTTCATTGCTTGCTGAAGGAGGGGCTTTAACCCGGGGAACCAATTACCAAAAGCAGAGTGCAAATTATAAGCTAGATCAAGTCCAATCATCACCCCTGCAAGAAATATTAATCAACATTAAGCACAGAAGACTCGGCAAGGCAAGAAATTGGCAGTCGATGGACACTCGAAATCATACCAGTCGGAGAACGGTAGATGGACAAATTATCTGTCATGTAGTCCATAAATTTTGCTCTTGCGTAACATTCTATGTCGTGTGAATCGTAATCTCCCCATCTTGGTTGCACATGAATCCAGTGCTTGTTACTGGCTTTCTGATCGAAGACATCCTTTGACTCAGAAACTAAGCTTGGTTTGGACATCTGCCCCTATGTGCAGCAAAAACAACATCTGCACATGAACTGTTCATCTTGCAACTCTTCCTTGGATGTATTGTCTCCTTCTGTACTGTCTCAATCTCCAGCACATCCTCCTGAACCAGAACTTGTCAAAGATTCATAGCAACATTTTCATGGACCTTGTGCCAAAGATGTGCACGGGAAATAGTTGGATAAACAGAACCTGCTTCTTCAGGTGTCACATATGACCCATCTTTCAAGTAGTTGTGTTGTCTCACTTGTTCTGCCTTCAGCCACAAATGAGTTAACCTTCCAAGATTTTGGCGGCAGACAGTCTTGTCAACTGTAGCACCACGCCGGATATGCTCACGACATTTGTCCACCAATCAGCCTTGGACTTCACATAATGTTGTATCGTGTTCTCAATACAGGACCTTCCAGCAGCGTCATGCCTCACTAGGATGCTGCAGTATATACTCCGGGCCTTGTTTTGCTTGATGCCCTCTGACTTTGCATTTTGCTCTACCAGAAGGCTACTGGCGAGTGATGATTCTGGCTTCAGATTGTCTTATGGTGCTGAACAAGCTACAGGCCGGAGCTAGTTGATGATTCGACATCCATTGCTCTTCAGATTCGGAGTTGGTTTATCTCTCATGTTAATCGTATCTGTAGTAAGAATGTACAAGAATCTGTTGTGATACTCCAAGCCCTCGGCGCATTCGAAACCAGCCGTGCCGAAGGTCGGCAGCATATCCATTGAAACTAGGTGTAGACCTAAAATCTCATACTCCACCAAACATCTTTGACTATCTCCTCAAGCCCACAATCACCTAACTGATCCAGCTAAAATCTCATAATCCATCGTAAAATTGGGTTCAAGATCATAATCACCTAACTAAATCCAAATTCCTCAAAAATAATTAAAAATCTGTTTATCCACTAATAAAATAATCAAATCTCACAATCCACCAAACATTTTTTACTATCTCCTCAAGATCACAATCAACTAATTAAATCGATCAAAAACTCATAATCCATCATAAACTTTGCTTCAAGATCAAAATCACCTAACTAAATCCAAATTATTTCAAGATTAATTAAAAATATGTTTATCCACCAATATAATAATAGTCATGCTCATACTAGACCTAAAATCTCATAATCCACCGAACATCTTTGACTATCTCCTCAAAATCACAATCACTTAAGTAGATCCACCAAAAACTCATAATCCAACGTCAAATTTGCTTCAAGATGACAATCACCTAACTGAATCCAAATTGTTTCAAGATTAGCAAAATATATGTTTATCCACCAATATAATATAGCCATGCTCATACTAGACTTAAAATCTCATAATCCATCGAAGATCTTTAACTATCTCCTCAAGATGACAATCGACAAACTAAATCCACCAAAAACTCGTAATCCATCGTCAAATTTGCTTCAAGATCACAATCACATAAGTAAATCCAAATTCTTCCAAGATTAATTGAATATATGTTAATCCACCAATATAAAAGTAGGCATGCCCATACTATACCTAAAATCACATAATACACCAAACATCTTTGACCATCTCCTCAAGACCACAATTACCTAACTAAATCCATCTAAAATCTCATAATCCATTGTGAAATTGGTTCAAGATCACAATCATGTAACTAAATCAAAATTGCTCCAAGATTAGTTAAAGATCTGTTTATCCACCAATAGAATAATAGTCATGCTCACTTACTAGCCTAAAATCTCATAATCCATCAAACATCTTTGAGTGTCTACTCAATAGCACAATCACCTAACTAAATCCACCAATAATCTTATAATCCACCATGAAATTTAGTTGAAGATCACAATCACCTAATAAACTCTAAATTGTTCCAAGATTTAACTAAATATGTGTTTATCCAATAATATAATAATCATCATGCTCATCCTTTAACCTTAAAAACTCATAATCCACCTAACATCTTCTCAAGATTATAATCACCTACCTAAATCAACGTAAAATTTTGTAAGTCACCGTGCATTTTTGTTCAAGATCACAAGCACCTAACTAAATATAAATTGTTGCAAAATTCCTTGAAGATTTGTTTATTCGATAATATAATAATCACCATGCTCACCTAATAGGCCTAAGATCTCATAATCTCCCGAACATCTTTGACTATCTTCTCAAGATCACAATCACCTAACTAAATCTACCTAAAATCTCATAATTCACTGATAAATCTGCTTCACGATCACAATCACATAACTAAATCTAATGTGTTCCAAAATTAATTGAATAATCTGTATATCCACCAATATAATGATCACCATGCTCACGTACTAGACCTAAAATCTCATAATCAACCGAACACAATCACCTAACTAAATCCAAAGTGTTCCAAGATTAATTGAAGATTTGTTTATCCATCAATATAATAATCACATTACTCACGTGCTTCACCTAACTAAATCCACCAATAATCTTATAATCCACCATGAAATTTAGTTGAAGATCACAATCACCTAATAAACTCTAAATTGTTCCAAGATTTAACTAAATATGTGTTTATCCAATAATATAATAATCATCATGCTCATCCTTTAACCCTAAAAACTCATAATCCACCTAACATCTTCTCAAGATTATAATCACCTACCTAAATCAGCGTAAAATTTTGTAATTCACCGTGCATTTTTGTTCAAGATCACAAGCACCTAACTAAATATAAATTGTTGCAAAATTCCTTGAAGATTTGTTTATTCGATAATATAATAATCACCATGCTCACCTAATAGGCCTAAGATCTCATAATCTCCCGAACATCTTTGACTATCTTCTCAAGATCACAATCACCTAACTAAATCTACCTAAAATCTCATAATTCACTGATAAATCTGCTTCACGATCACAATCACATAACTAAATCTAATGTGTTCCAAAATTAATTGAATAATCTGTATATCCACCAATATAATGATCACCATGCTCATGTACTAGACCTAAAATCTCATAATCAACCGAACACAATCACCTAAATAAATCCAAAGTGTTCCAAGATTAATTGAAGATTTGTTTATCCATTAATATAATAATCACATTGCTCACGTGCTAGACCTACAATCTCATAGTCCACCAAATATTTTATACAGCTCCTCAAGACCACAATCACCTAACTAAATCCACCAAAAACTTATAATCCTTCGTCAAATTTGCTTCAAGATCAATCACCTAGCTAAATCCAAATTAATTGAATATATGTTTATCTACCAACATAATAGTAGTCATGCTCACACTAGACCTAAAAGGTCATAATCCATCGACCATCGTTAACTATCTCCCCAAGATCACAATCACGTAACTAAATCCACCTAAAATATCATACTCCCTCTAGTACCAAGTTAGTACAAACTTAAGTCATTTATTTTAGGACGGAGGGAGTAATTCACTAACAAATTTGCTTAAAGATCACAATGTCCTAACTAAATCAAAGTGTTCCAAGATTAACTAGAGATATGTTTATCCACCAATATAATATTCACCATTCACACGTATTAAATCTAAAATCTCATAATCCACCATGAAATTGGGTTTGAGATGACAATCACCTAACTAAATCCAAATGGTTCCAGGAATAATTAAATTAAATCTCAAAAACTGTTTATCCTCTAACAGAATAATCAAATCTCATAATCCACCGAACATTTTTTACTACATCCTCAAGATCACAATTGCCTAATTAAATCCATCAAAAACTCATAATCTATCGTCAAATTTGCTTCAAGATCAAAATCACATAACTAAATCCAAATTATTTCAAGATTAATTGAAAATATGTTTATCCACCAATATAATAGTAGTCATGCTCATACTAGACCTAAAATCTCATAATCCACCTAACATCTTTGACTATCTCCTCAGGATCAGAATCACCTAAGTAGATCCACCAAAAACTCATAATCCATCGTCAAATTTGCTTCAAGATGACAAGCACCTAACTAAATCCAAATTGTTCCAAGAATAACGAAAGATGTGTTTATCAACCAATATAATATAGCCATGCTCATACTAGACTGATAATTTCATAATCCATCGAACATGTTTAACTATCTCCTAAAGATCATAATCATCAAACTAAATCCACCAAAAACTCATAATCCACCACACATCTTTGACTATCTCTTAACTAAATCCAAAATGTTCCAATTAATTGAAAATATGTTTATCCACCAACATAATCACCATTCTCATATACTAGACCTAAAATCTCATAATCCACCAAACATTTTTGACCATCTCCTCAAAACCACAACCACGTACTTGAATCCATCAAAAACTCATCGTCAAATTTGCTTCAAGATGACAATCACCTTACTAAATCCAGAAATTCAAGATTAATTGAAAATATGTTTATCAACCAATATAGTAGTAGTCATGCTCATACTAGTCCTAAAACCTCATAATCCATCAAACATCTTTGTCTATCTACTCGAGATCACAATCACCTAACTAAATCCATCAAAACCTCATAATCCATCATCAAATTTGCTTCAAGATGACAATCACCTAAATAAATCCAAATTGTACCAAGATTAACTAGATATGTTCATTTATTCATATAATGTAGACATGCTTATATTATATCTAAAATCTCATAATTCATGGAGCAACTTTGACTATCTTCTCGTGATGAGAATCACCTAACTGAATCCAGGCTAAGGTATCATAATCCATCATGAAATTTGGTTTAAAAATCACAATCACCTAACTAAATCCAAAATGCTCCAAGATTAATTGAAGATCTGTTTATCCACCAATATAATAATCACCGTTCTCACGTACTGGACCTAAAATCTCATAATCCACCAAACATTTTTCAATCTCTCCTCAAGATCACAATCACCTAATTAAATCCATCAAAAACTCATAATCCATCGTCAAATTTGTTTCAAAATCAAAATCACATGACTAAATCCTAATTATTCCAAGATTAATTGAAAATATGTTTATCCACCAATATAATAGTAGTCATGCTCATACTAGACCTAAAAATCTCATAATCCACGGAACATCTTTTGAATATCTCCTCAAGATCACAATCGCCTAAGTGGATCCATCAAAAACTAATAATACATCATCAAATTTGCTACAAGATGACAATCACCTAACTAAATCCAGATTGTTCCAAGATTAACGGAAGATATGTTAATCAACCAATATAATATAGCCATGCTCCTGCTAGACTTAAAATCTCATAAGCCACCGAGCATCATTAACCATTTCCTCAAGATCACAATCACCGAACTAAATCCACCAAAAACACATAATCCACTGAACATCTTTGACTATCTTCTCAAAACCACAATGACCTAACTAAATCCACTAAAAACTCATAACCATCATCAAATTTGCTTGAAAATGATAATCACCTAACTAAATCCAAGTTGTTTCAAGATTAATTGAAGATATGTTTATCACCAACATAAAAGTAGTCATGCTCATACTAACCCTAAAATCTCATAATCCACTGAACATCTTTGACTATCTCCTCAAAATCACAGTGACCTAACTAAATCCAGTAAAAACTCATAAACCATCACCAAATTTGTTTCAAGATAAACACCTAACTAAATCGAAGTTCTTTCAACATTAATTAATGATTGTTTATCCACCAACATAATATTAGGCATGCTCATACTAGACCAAAAATCTCATAATCCACCAAACATATTTGACTATCTCCTCAAGATCACAATCGCCTAACTAAAACCACTGGTAAATTTGCTTTAAGATCACAATCACCTACCTAAATTCAAATTATCTCTAGATTAATTGAAAATATGTTTATCCACTAATATAATAGTAGTCATGCTCATACTAGAACCAAAATTTCATAATCCACCGAGCATCTTTGACTATCTCCATATTATCACAATCACCTAATAAGTAGATCCACCAAAAACTCATAATCCATTGTCAAATTTGCATCAAGGTGACCATCACCTAACTAAATCCAAATTGTTCTAAAATTAACGGAAGATATGTTTATCCACCAATATAGTATAGCCATGCTCATTATAGACTTAAAATCTCATAATCCACCGAACATCTTTCACAATCTCCTAAAGATCACAATCACCAAACTAAATCCACCAAACAACTTTGACCATCTCTTAACTAAATCCAAATTGTTCCAAAATTAATTGAAAATCTATTTATACACCAAAATAACCACCATTCTAATGTACTAGACCTAAAATCCCATAATCCACCGAACATTTCGACAATTTTTTCAAGTTAAGGATGACAATGGGTAGGGTATGCGTGGGTACAGCCTCCTACCCAAACCCATACCCATAGAAACTTTCTATACCCACCCATTTCAATACCCATGGGCACAAATTGACACCCATGCCCATACCCATCGGATACCCTATACCCAATGGGTACAACATAGAGCATTTAAGTTTTTAAGTAGTGAAATGAGTGTAAAATTCAATGGGCGATCTGTCCAGTACCGATGCGACCTCCTCAGGTGGGCGGCTAATTCTTTCAAACCATCTGCTAAAGGTTGTAACAATCCGAACGATCCCACTACATCAGGACCCTTTCGACGTTGCACAAAAGCCATTACTTTACGTTCAGCTAGCACTAAAAAGGCTACTCCTAGTAGAAGTGGTAGAATTAAACAAAGTATTTCCGCTGGAACAGCTATGTACGTTTTTTGATTTTCTATTCACTCGTGATCGGGCCTGACCTGGTCGACCCGATCAAACTATTTCACTTATGATCTGGCCTGGTTGACCCAATCATGATATTGAAGGATGGGACCTTTTATCGAAAAACTCCGGATCCCGAGAAGTTTTGAAGATGGTGCTCCTGTTACGTTACTTCGAATGGAATCCTCACTTGACTAAGCATAAGGGAGTACGATAAGCGGTTGGTGGAAGCCCGACATAGTGGGAGGCGGCAGCAAAAACTGGGGATTGCTATTTCAAGAATTGGCCAAGTGTGCGTTGGTGATCAGTTGAGATTTCATCATTTCGAGGAGTCACATAGGACATAGGAGTGCAAGCTGGTTGTTGCGAGCCTATGAGCTATGGTTGGTTTAGGGGATGAGGGATTGAGAGTTGGGCCATAGGAGTTGGATGTTGGCCCCACATGTCATAGGAGTTATTTTTATTTATTATTTTTTTCTGGGTATCTAATGGGTTACCCATGGGCGCAATCTAATATCCATGCCCTACCCATATATTTTGCGGGTATGGATACCCATTACTCATGGGTACAAAATTTTGCCAAGTCTTGCACTCTTGCCCATGCCCGTTGTTTTGGGGTAGGGTACCCACGTATACCCATACCCATGGGCAAAACTGCCATCCCTGCCTCAAAGTCACAACCACGTACTATCAAAAACTCAACCCGTCATCAAATTTGCTTCAAGATCATAATCCCCTAACTAAATCCAAAAAATTCAAGATTAGTTAAAAATATGTTCATCAACAAATATAGTAGTAGTCATGCTTATATTAGTCCCAAAACCTCAAAATCCACTGAATCTTTGTCTATCTATTCAAGATCACAATCACCTAACTAAATCCATCAAGATCCCATAATCCATCATTTTGCTTCAAGGTGACAATCACCTAAATAAATCCAAATTCTTCCAAGATTAACTGAAGATATGTTTATTTATTCATATAATAGTAGACATGCTTATACTATATCAAAAATCTCATAATCCATGGAACATCTTTGACTATCTTCTCAATATGACAATCACCTAAGATATCATAATCCATCATGAAATTTGGTTTAAAAATCACAATAACCTAACTAAACCCAAAGTGTTCCAATATTAATTGAAGGTTTGTTTATCCACCAATATAATAATCACCATTCTCACGTACTAGACCTAAAATCTCATTATCCACCAAACATTTTAGAATATCTCCTCAAGATCACAATCACCTAATTAAATCTATTAAAAACTCATAATCCATCGTCAAATTTGCTTCAAGATTAAAGTCACGCAACTAAATCCAAATTATTTCAAGATTTTAATTGAAGATATGTGTATCCACTAATATAATAGTAGTCATGCTCATGATAGACCTAAAATCTCATAATCCACTGAACATCTTTGACTATGGCACAAGATCACAATCACCTAAGTAGATCCACCAAAAACTCATAATCCATCGCCAAATTTGCTTCAAGATATAATATAGCCAAGCTCATATACTATACTTAAAATCTCATAATCCACCTTTGTCTTGGTTCGCTTTGGTACTTCCTTGAGATCTTCTTGCTCGTGCTACTCTTACCGATGAGCGCACTATTGAGACTTCTATGAAGTCAACATCCACCTTTGTGTCCACCTTCATTCCCTGCCAGTCTAGATGGGCATCCTTTGCCTTGCTGCGGGTTGCTAAGGGTGCTGTCTCAATCCCACATCCCGTGTTCCCTTGTTGTGCGACACCATAACCACACGCTCGAGCACCACCAATGGTGAGCAGGAGCTCGGACAGTCGACGCGTACCTGGATTATGCACGGCGAGCCGAGGACAAGGCGCTACCTAAAGCCGGGGCCAAGGGCGCACAGTAGGAGAACCTGGGGTGCTTAATCAAGTGCGTGACCCACAACCTGCAAACAGGAGAAGAACACCAATCCGGATCGGAAGGGTACGGAGAGTGCACAGGCACGTGGGATGCTAGATCAAGTCCCTCTGTTGCCACCGCCGCCAGTCTCTGCCTCTGTTGCCTTGTCTACCGATTATTTTCAGTAGTAGCATCATCGCCTTGGGCCACTTGTGATCTCTCATCCTTAGTTTGACATGGTCTTCTTGGATCCATCTCCGACGATGTCTCTAAACCGTCAAGGTTGTCGGCTATGTAAACATGTCTCTAAACCACAAGCCGCAAACAGGAGAAGAACACCAATCCGGATCGGGGCACGTGGGATGCAGGATCAAGTCCCTCTATTGCCACTGCCGCCAGTCTCTGCCTCTATTGCCTTGTCTACCAGTTATTTTCAGTAGTGGCATCATCGCCTTGGGTCACTTGTGATCTCTCATCCTTAGTTTGACGTGGCCTTCTTAGATCCGTCTCCGACGATGTCTCTAAACCGTCAAGGTTGTTGGCTATGTAAACATGTCCAATTACCTTACTCATAACGAGACAGTGTCTCGGCGTCCTTTTCACCTTGTTCACTCTTATGTCAGGGGTCCATCTCCCTTTGCCTCGAAAGGAGGTCATCACTAGTGACTTCTCTCGACACACCTGGATATACTTTATTTCTTCTCGTAGTGAGGTCTTATCTATAAGCGTTTTGCTGCCATGGTTCATACTCAGTTCTCTACGCCTATTTGTGTGTTCTGTGATGACTATGGTGGGAGGTATATATCCCAAGCTGTTGCGTGGAATCCTTGCTGAGCAGGGTACTCTTGCATTCGGTTCTCTTATCCAGGTGCACATGCTCAGAATGGCATGACTGAGTGCAAGCATCGTCACCTTCTTGGGACGGCTCGTCCGTTGATGGTCATTGCCTCTCTTTCCTCGCACTTTTGGGCCAAGTCTGTCTCCACTTCCATCTATCTCATCAACCTTCGACAATCCACTGCTCTGCAGGGTGGCACGACTTTGATCATTTCCTGATTATTCAACGCTTCAAATGTTTGGTTGTGTTTGCTATGTCCTTGCCCCACGTGAATGCACCAAACTGACTGCTCAGTCCGTTGTGTGTGTCTTCTTAGAATACCACTATGAGCATAAGGGATATCGCTATTGGGATCATGTTGGTCGCAGGATGACTATTTCTCGGGATATGACTTTTGATGAGTCTCGTCCCTACTACCCGCGTCCATCTTCCTCTACCTTTTCAGTGGACTCTTTCCACAATTTTCCCGACACTCCTATCACTCCTGTTGAGCCCTTATCCATTCGTCATACTACTCCTGCTTCTCCGACTATTGCAGAGCCAACACCATCATCTCCTATGATTTCCTCACCTCATTTATCACAGGATTCTACACCATCATCACCAGTGGCTTCCTTGTCTCCATCACCTTAGTTTATCCCGATGATTTCAGCTCGTATTCTTCCATCTTTTCCTCACTTTTATACACATCATCCGCATGTTGTGGATGCGTCTACTGATGTGCCATCTTCCCTGCCTCGGCCTACTTATGACTTGCTTCCTCGTTCGCTTTCGTCTGTTGACCGCCTTGGTCTTCCAAGCGTTGGGCTGTTGTTCTTGAGCCGATTTCTTATCATCACGTTGTTCATACCAAGTGGCACCTTGCAATAGCAAAGGAGATTGCTGCTCTTGAGCACATCGGCAAGTAGGACATTGTTTCTCTTCCTCCTCGTGTTCGTCCCATCACTTGGTGGGTCTACAATGTTATGACTCGCTCTGATGGTTCTTGAGCGTTACAAAGCTCGTCTTGTGGCTCGTAGCTTTCAGCAGATTATGAGTCCTGATTACAATGAGACTTTTTGCTCGTGCAAACCATATGACCACTGCTCGCACACTTCTTGTTGTGGCCTCTATTGGCCACGGGTCTGTCTCGGCTTGATGTTAAGAATGCCTTTCTTAATGGTGAGCTGCATGAGGAGGTTTACATGCAACCACCACCTGGGTATTCTGCTCCGGACGACATGCTTCATTGTCTTCATCGCTCTCTCTATGTCTTTAAGCAAGCCCCTTGTGCCTAGTTTGAGTGTTTTGCCTCTGGGGTGGTTGTTGCTGGTTTTCAGCGAGTACTCATGATCCTACGTTGTTTGTCCACCTTTCTGCTCTTGGTAAGAGTCTTCTTCTATATGTTGATGACATGATCATCACGGGCAAAGACCCTGGGTATATTATTTTACCTTTGTGATGACACGTCTTAGTAAGGAGTTTCTTATGTCTGATTTTGGCCATCTTTGCTACTTTCTTGAGTTTCGGGTCTCTTCTTGCTCAAAGTTAATAATCCAGGATCTTCTTGCTCTTGTTACTCTTACTGATGAGCGCACTGTTGAGACTCCCATGGAGCTCAATGTTCACCTCCGTGCTACTAATGGAGCTTAATGATCTAACGCTTTATCGTCATCTTGTTGGGAGTCTTGTCTATCTAGCTGTCGCTCTTAACTAAATCCATAGTGTTTCAAAATCAATTGAAGATTTGTTTATCCACCAATATAATCACCATTCTCACATACTAGACCTAAAATTTGACTATCCACCGAACATTTTAGAACATCTCCTCAAAATCACAATCACACAATTGAATCTATCAAAAACATATAATCCATCGTCAAATTTGCTTCAAGACCACAATCACCTAACTAAATCCATCAAAACCTCATAATCCATAATCAAATTTGCTTCAAGATGACAATCACCTAAATAAATCCAAATTGTTCCAAGATTAACTGAAGATATGTTTATTTATTCATATAATAGTAGAAATGCTCATACTATATCTAAAATCTCATAATCCATGGAACATATTTGACTATCTTCTAAAGATGACAATCACCTAATTAAATCTAGGCTAAGATATCATAATCTATTGTGAAAGTTGGTTCAAAATCACAATCACCTAACTAAATCTAAAGTGTTCCAAGATTAATTGAAGATTTGCTTATCCACCAATAAAATAATCACCATTCCCAAGTACTAGACATAAAATCTCATAATCCACCGAACACTTTTGACTATCTCCTCAAGATCACAAGCACCTAATTAAATCCATCAAAAATTCATAATCCATTGTCGAATCTGCTTCAAGATCAAAATTACATAAAAAATCCAAATTAATTCAAGATTAATTCAAAATATGTTTATTCACCAATATAATAGTAGGCATGCTCATACCAGACCTAAAATCTCATAATCCATCAAAAATCTTTGACTATCTCCTCAAGATCACAATCACCTAAGTAGAGGCACAAAAACTCATAATACATCATCAAATTTGCTTCAAGATGACAATCACCTAACGAAATCCAAATTGTTCCAAGATTAATGGAAGGTATGTTTATCAACCAATATAATATAGTCATGCTCATACTAGACTTAAAATCTCATAATCCACCGAACATCTTTGACTATCTTCTCAAGATTGCAATCACCTAACTAAATCCAGGCTAAGATATCATAATCCTCCATGAAATTTGGTTCAAAATCACAAGTACCGAACTAAATTTATATTGCTCCAATATTAATAAAAGATATTTATCCACAAATAGAATAATCATCATGCTCACCGACTAGCCCTAAAATCTCATAATCCACCAAACATTTTTTACTATCTCCTCAAGAGCACAATCACATAACTAAATCCACCTAAAATCTCATAATGCTCCATAAAATTTGGTCAAAACCATAATGACTTAACTAAATACATTCTTGTAATACTAATTGAAGATTCATTATTCAACAATATAATAATCACCATCCTCACGTAGTAGACTAAAATCCCATAATCACCATGAAATTTAGTTAAATATCACAATCACCTAACCAAAGCCAAATTGTTCGCAGATTAATTAAATATATGTTTATCCAACAATATAATAATCATCATGCTCACCTACTAGCTCTAGAATCTCATAATGCACCAAACATTTTTAACTATCTCCTCAAGATCACAATCACCTAACAAATCCACATGAAATCTCATAATCCACCATGCAATTAGCTTCAAGATAACAATCACCAAACTAAATCTAAATTGTTTCAAGATTAATTAAAGATATGTCCATCAATATAATAATCGCCACGCTCACCTACTAGCCCTAAAATCTCATAATCCACCGTATATCTTTGACTACCATCTCCTCAGTATCACTTCTACATCACCATCAAACTACCTCATCTTTTAATTGACAAAAACCATTTTTGTATGGCAACCCAACTTGGTGCATACATTGGGAGCTTAAGGGTGTAACATGATAGAGTCACAAAATCACAATCTCATGTAGGGCTTCATTCCAATCAGAAGTTGTTAGTGCTTAATGGGTCCTCTTGCAATTCCATAAGTTAAGTACATCAGCATAAGTCCATGCTATCACATCCTTGATAGTTAGGCTGGGTTTCTTGGGTTAGGTTTGGTTTAGAGAAAGGCTTAAGCTTGAGAGAGAGGAGAAACTCCGACTAAGTTGAAGTTTGTACAATTGAAGATGCAAGCCTTTGCATCTTGAAGGTCTCTTGGTGATAGGTCTATACAACTTGAACAATCGAACAAAAGTTTTCTCAAGTACAATGCAAGTATAGAGTCCACTTGATGGTACATAATTTCCCATGATTGATGTTTGTCCATTCTCGTCACAGTGTATAGGGTATCCACCTAGCGAGGGATGTACACTAGACAGACCAAGATACTATGTTCAACATCGTCCCATATTGGGGTAATGTGCTAAGATTCTTCCAAAGTCCTAGGATTTATATGACTCGCATGGCTAAGCACTATTAAACTTGCACCTATGACCCACATTTATTTGTGACCAGTGGGTATGTGGTCCTCCAGTTAGAAATGAGGGGTTTTAAGAATGTCAAAGGGGGTGTCAATATCAAGCACATAGGGCATAGCTAAACCCCAGCTAATTTACTTAGCATAGCAATACTAGTAAACAATACTTTATGCATGCAAAATAATTTTAAGTGTGTAATGCAAATATGGGCTCAATATGATCAAAGTAGGTTGCTTGCCTCGCTCGGCAAAGTCTTCAATGCTTCTTCGAAGGGATAGTGTTTGTGATGATTACTTCTTGAAACAAACCACTTGATAATCTCTCGATGGCGGGTGGGCTAAAAAGGGGATGTGAAAACACTTGTAAGAAATCAGAGCTAAACATGTTAACACAGAATAACAGAATAAAACATATGATTCAAATTCGAGTTCAATGATTGCATCTCGGCCTTTTCTAATGAACAGAAATTGCAGCAAGGCAGCATAATTATTCCAATCTCTATTGAAGGTTTGCACTTTGGGTTCACATTTCCATGACGCGAATCTAAAGCCACAAATGAGTTTAAACCAAATTTTGCATAGCATCAACGATTTGGTAATTTTCACCACTGAATTCTATTGAAGATATTGTATCCATCCAGATTTGTAGTTTAGATTCGACATACAATGTTTGACTATACCAGCACACTGCGCACTTTCTGAATTGCTTGCACGAACTGGTGTAGACTCTAGTTCCATCAAACTCTCAGCTCGATGGAACAAGTCTGTAACTTGGCATATAGTGCGGTGATGGGCCTTTCCCATAGCAAAGCAGGTTTAGTAGTTAATCTAGCATACTTCCTAGTACTAGACAAATTATGGAATGGGCATAAAAAACAGTGTACCTAAACAGCATGTGTACAGCATGCATAGACTTCTCTTGCTCCTTGATGCAGCATCTCATCTCCTTTGGCAATAGTTCCTAATTTAATTGTGATAGTCTTATTAGGATATTCATTCAGAAGCAAAGATTGTCAAAAGGAAGCTACTTTTGGTATGCAACAAGATGTTGTAATTTACTTTCCCAGTTGTCAAACATGAATGTGGAACACTTCAGCATGTTTCCAAGTTTAAACTATATTGCGAGTCATATGACTTGTATCCACACCTTATTAAATAAAATTAACTAACTATATAATATTTAGTTTCTGCGTTTAATCATTGTATTAAATCATGGCTCAACTGCCACTCTGTGAGATGGTCAATCTTAGAATTATGTTTCCTACAACTTAAATGGGATAACTTACCTGCTGTATCAATCATATCATCCATCACAACAGACACTTTTCCTCTTAACATCTCCAATCAGATTCATTACCTGCAATAAATGCACAAGACAAGTTGTGCTTGTTTAATCTGACAGAGCTGATCACACAAAAGCACAGAAAAATAAAACTAGCATGCACCTTGTGAAGCAGCACATCTCCATATGCAATATACATTTCCAGCAGATTGACTAGCAGTGGATAAACCGTAACCAACTACAAAAGAGCCTCGATGAGTATTTTCTTACTATGCATCCTAGTTAGCTGCTCATATACCCACTGTGGACAAGAATGTAAAACAAGTTAAGCCGTTCTTCCACTCGCGCCCATTAATCCAGCTATAATACTACTTGTTGCCTCGGCAACATTGTGTCCATGCCTTCTTTTGTCTACAATTGTTAGAGGTGCATCTGCTTTTTGGCAAAAGTGTGTGCTCTGGCAACGCCACCAACATCGGGCGAAACCACCACCAAGTCATTCGAACAAATTGTCTTGCTGGTGAAGTAATCAAGAATCACCGGCTTGACAGATCAATGAGGCAAAGACAGAAACAGTTATGAATGATAGATATCACATGCCAGTTTTGAAGTACTTGATCAACTGAAGCAACGCTGTTCAGGAAGGAATAAGACTAGGATTACCCACAGACATGATTTACTTTTGTGGATTTTTTCACTCCGTGCACTATGCTGGACGCAGACGGAAGTTTTTCACTGGAGAAGCATTGTGTAGGTTTCAGATTTCCTCACAAAATAGTTTGCCTGAATGCAAACGCTTCATGTCTGTTCAACTAGGATTACTCACGGCTACAATCAGATTGTGTTCGTCTAGTATTACTCACAGCTAGAATCAAGACCTAAGGCCGCACAGCAGGCCTCCACATGGGAGGTTGAGGAGGGAGAAAAGCAAGCACACGCAATTCAATCGCCGGAATCCGCGGCCTCAGACGAGACGAGATGAGAGGAGAGGAGGGGAACGCTAGCCGGACCTGCGTGGAGATGTGGGCGACGTCGACGCCCTGAGAGATGAGGGCGAGAAGTGCTTGGGCGCGTCGAACTTGTCGCCGTCGAAGCGGGAGTCGAGGAGCGCCGGGACGGCGCCATCGTCCGGGTCGTCGTGGAGGTGCGCGTCCGCCCCACCGCCCGCGGCGTTGCCGTGCCGCTGGCCCGCATCCCAAACATCCCCGAATCGCGCCCTCGTCGAACGCGGCGGCGAGGCGGCGCGGTGCGAATCTCGGCGGCCGTCGCGTTTCGCCGGGTAGATGCGTACCGGGCCGAACTTGACATATAACCTGGGCCGTCACTGGGTAGTATTTTCTGTGGGCCTGGTCCATGTATATCCATCCGGGCGGCGGCCTGCTACTAGTGGGGTACCGGTTGTTAATTCATTTTTCTCCTTTTAAAGCTTTATTGTTCTTTTCAAAACATGTTTGAAAATGTGAAAAATTGTTTGGTATAATAAAAAATATTGATTTCATATATTGTTTAGAATTTTAAAAATGTTGTGAAACTTCAAAAAATGATCCCATTTTCGATGTGTTTTGTTCACAAATTTAAGAAATGTCTGTGTGTTCAAAAATAGTTGATAAATTTTTCTAAAAGTATGTGGCTAGCCATTTATGTTCAAAGTTGTCGTCAATTTTTGGAAATTTGCTAACAATATTAGAGAAATTGTTCGAGTTCATAAAATTTTCATACACAATTTCAAATTTCAAAATTGTTGACAAATTTCAAGAAATGGTTAGGGTATAAGAAAATGTTCATGCTAATTGATAATGAAGGAAATTCCAAAATAATGGAAGCATGCGAATTAGGAAAAACAATATGCTCATGGATGCACCCGTCCGACCTAGTCTAGCACATTCCTCTTAACTGATGGCTTGTTTTACTATGGATAATTGACCCGAAAATGCCTTTTGGAGCTCGGCCTTCATGGAGGCCGGTTTTTGAAAAACACAAAAATCATGAAAATTCATATTTTTACAATTCAAAAAAAACTGAAAAAAAATTACAGATATACATGGAGGCATAACACACATGTGTGTAAATTTTTAGGACGAAATACGTTGAAATGAAGGCTGTGCAAAAAAGACAAATCTGAGGCCTTTTAACACATGTTACTATTCATCCTCAAAGTCCAGAAATTTGCCTTTTTTCTATAGGTCGCATTTCGAAGTATTTCATCTTGAATTTTTACACACACATGCATTTCATCCGTGTATAGTTACATATTTATTTTCAGAATTTTTTGAAGTCAAAAAGTTTGAATTTTGAATTTTTCAAAAATAAAGGGCTCCATGGAGCTCGGTCACCAAAACGCCCTACTCATAATTGACCCTAGCTTTTTGGGGCAGTCTGGCATGAACATATGAGGCATCCGTGGTAGGTTTGAAAGACTTCCGAGATTGTTGGCGCATTGCCACACAATCAGCCATTTATTGGCCTTTTTCACCGAAAACTCCAGAAAACACAAAACTTGTCAAAAATCCAAATAACTTGGCTTTGCTGCCTTGAATTTCTCATAAAAGACGATGGGGAAAATTGGGTATCATTTGACGGATGTGCAAAAACATCTTCCATTGAACATGATCTATTTTTGCACATCCTTGAAATGACCCCAAACATTTCAAGCATGCGGGCATGCCTGGTAAGCATCAATGTCTGGTTTGAAGGACTTTCGACACCGTATACAAGTTGCTTGGTCATGTAAGCTCTGAAATAAAAATTGAGGCCATTTAAGGATTGTCGAGAAACAAGGTGGTCCTAAACGAACCCTCCTGCCTTACCCGAACACTCTCTGTTGAACATAGTCCATTTTTGAACAACCTCGAACTTTTTCAAGCAGGTGGGCATGCCTATGGTATGCATGAATGCCAGGTTTGAACGGATTTCGATATCATTTGCATGTTGCGACACGTCTAGCCATTTATTGGCATTTTTTCACTGGGAAAACTTTAGAAAATGCAAAACTTGTCGAAAACCCAAAGAAACTTGACAATAGTGCCTTGAATTGGTCATACAGGGCCATGAAAAAATTGGGCCATTTCAAGAATGTCAAGAAACAATGTGTGCTCAAACAGGGCCTTCTGGCCTACTTGAACACTCTCCATTCAACATGGTCTATTTTTGGACATCCTTGAAATGACCACACCTTTTTCAAGCAAGTGGGCATAACCATGATACGCCATGCATGTTTAAATTGATTTCGACACCATTTGCACGTTGCGGCACGTCCGACCATTTATCATCGTTTTTAACCGGGAAAACTCCAAAAAATACAAAACTTGTCCAAAATCCAAACAACTTGGCATGGTGCATTGAATTGTTCATAGACGTCTATAAAAATAAATTGGGATCATCTCAAGGATGTCGAAAAACAACATGCTCTTAGACAGAGGCTTTTGACCTACCTAAACACCCTCCATACAACATGATCTATTTTTGAACATACTTCAAAATTCAAATGACCCCAACTTTTACAAGCAGGTGAGCATGCCCATGGTAGGCATTCATGTCAGATTTGGATAATTTTCCGATGCGGTATGCAAGTTGTGACACGACCGACCATTTATTGGCCTCTGGTGAAAAAATGCAAAATTGGAAAAGAAATGAAAAAATGAAAAATAAAGAAATAGTGAGAAAAAGACCGGTTCCGTACAGTAAAACGGTCGCTGAGGGATAGTGCATTTTGCTATGGCTAGCAACGAGTGATTAGCAGTGGGAGTCACTGTTGGAATTTTGCTAGTTGGCCTTTGGTCCAAAGCCCAACTAAAATTCTGAAATTTTCTTGATCCATTCATGCACACATATGAGTGGAGTGAGTGAGGCTAAAGTTTAGTCCCACCCCGGAAGTTGAGAGAGAGTTGCATCTCTTTATAAGGTGAGCTCTTCTACCACTTGTATGAGCATGAGAAGAGGAGACCTACACGCGCGCTCCTCCTCCTCCTCCTCGCTCGCCTCGCCTCGACGGGTTGCGGGATTGAGCCGAGCCGAGGACAGAGCTATGCACGTTGTTTATAGCAAGTCTTCTCCATTCCTCCTTTCGGCGTGCACGGGGAGAAGGGACAGCAGGCCTCCGGAACCCCGCCTCTCGTGATCCTGTACGGGAGAGGGGTGATCAGGTTGTTGGGAAGCGCACTCGCGCGACTGCTGGTAGCGACGACTTCTTCCAGACCTCGGCAACCTCATCCTCGACGACATGGGCGACAACGTCAACGCCGGCGGTGCTGCTCCCGCTGCACCGTATGTGATTTATCCTTCCTGTTCGAGATCGTGGTAGAATTCATATTTCTAGTATGTGCCCTAGATGTGATCCGTTTATCTGCTATGCTAGTTTGCATGATTAGTTTAATATCTGCTATTGTAGTCATGATTTATCTTCTAATTATTCGGATTAAATCTCGTAGTAACTTGCTCATATTTCCAACAATCCAAAAACCTGATTATAGGCAATTTACTCCGAGTGGTTTTGCTGCGCATCTGAAGCCGCCTGCCTTTAAGGGGGCGCAATATAAGAGGTGGCGCACGAGAGCAGTCTACTAGTTTCAGACCATGGGCTGCTATGACGCCACCAGGGGCAAGCCTGAGGGCGATCTTAATCCAGCACAGCTGGAAGCTATCGAGAAGATCGATACCCTCTTTAAAGGCGCTCTTCTGAGTGTTCTTGATGACTCCATTGTGGATTTGTATATGTCGCTTGACAACGGCAAGGACATGTGGGCTGCGCTTGAGGTCAAGTTTGGTGCCTCGGACACCGGCAGCGAGTCGTACGTCATGGAGCAATTCTATGACTACAAGATGACTGATGAGCGCCCTGTTGTACAACAAGCTCATGAGATACATTCGCTCGCAAAAGAACTTGAGTACTTCAAGTGTGTGTTGCCGGACAAATTTGTTGCCGAAGGCATCATTGCCAAGCTTCCACCTTCGTGGAACAATTTTGCTACTTCCCTGAAACACAAGAGACAGGAGTTTTCCGTTGCAGATCTCATTGGTACTCTTGATGTTGAAGAGAAGGCGAGAGCAAAGGACACACGTGCTCGAGTTGCTGAGGGAGGTTCTAGTGCCCACATGGTACAGAAGAAGAACTCCTAGCCCAATAAGTTCAAAAACAATAAGAACAAAACTCAGGACAAAGGCAAGTTTGATACAAAGAACAAGCCATCACATTCTACCAACTTCAATAAGAATTCTCATAAGAAGGGGAAGGGACTTTGCCATGTCTGCGGTGATCCTAATCACTGGGCTCCGAAGTGTCCTAACCGCTTTGAGGAGCGCAAACATGAGAAGAGCGGCAAGTCCGCTAATGTTGTCATCGGTGATATTGATATGAAGGAATCAGGGTACGGTATTTTTCCTACCATTCTTTCAGTATTTCAATCCCCTGATTGGTTAATTGACACCGGTGCCAATGTACATGTTTGTGCTGACGCCTCCATGTTTTCTTCTTACCAGGCAACAGGGACTTCACCTGTGCTGATGGGGAATGGGTCACATGCCATCGTTCGAGGTGTTGGTACGGTCGATCTGAAGTTTACTTCGGGGAAGACTGTGCGTCTGAAGAACGTTCATCATGTGTCATCCATAAATAAGAATCTCGTTAGCGGTTCCCGTTTATGTCAAGATGGTTTTAAGTTGGTTTTCGAATCCAATAAAGTTGTAATTTCTAAGTATGGACAATTTGTTGGAAAAGGCTATGAGAGCGGAGGCTTGTTCCGCCTCTCTTTGTCAGATATTTGCACTAAAGTTATTAATAATGTTTGCCACAACAATGAGTCTGATATTTGGCATTCACGACTTTATCACATTAACTTTGGTTGCATGACGCGGCTAGCCAATATGAATTTAATTCCGAAAATCTCTACTGTCAAAGGCTCTAAGTGCCAAGTATGTGTGCAAGCTAAGAAACCTCGCAAGTCCCATAAGACTGCAGAGGCAAGAGACTTGGCGCCACTAGAGCTTATACATTCTGATCTTTGTGAGATGAATGGTGAAGGAAATATGCCTTAGAGGCAATAATAAAGTTATTATTTATTTCCTTATTTCATGATAAATGTTTATTATTCATGCTAGAATTGTATTAACCGGAAACATAATACATGTGTGAATACATAGACAAACAGAGTGTCACTAGTATGCCTCTACTTGACTAGCTCGTTAATCAAAGATGGTTATATTTCCTAACCATGGACAAAGAGTTGTCATTTGATTAACGGGATCACATCATTAGTTGAATGATCTGATTGACATGACCCATTCCATTAGCTTAGCACCCGATCGTTTAGTATGTTGCTATTGCTTTCTTCATGACTTATACATGTTCCTATGACTATGAGATTATGCAACTCCCGTTTGCCGGAGGAACACTTTGTGTGCTACCAAACGTCACAACGTAACTGGGTGATTATAAAGGTGCTCTACAGGTGTCTCCAAAGGTACATGTTGGGTTGGCGTATTTCGAGATTAGGATTTGTCACTCCGATTGTCGGAGAGGTATCTCTGGGCCCTCTCGGTAATGAACATCACTAAAGCCTTGCAAGCATTGCAACTAATGAGTTAGTTGCGGGATGATGTATTACGAAACGAGTAAAGAGACTTGCCGGTAACGAGATTGAACTAGGTATGGGATACCGACGATCGAATCTCGGGCAAGTAACATACCGGTGACAAAGGGAACAACGTATGTTGTTATGCGGTCTGACCGATAAAAGATCTTCGTAGAATATGTAGGAGCCAATATGAGCATCCAGGTTCCGCTATTGGTTATTGACCGGAGACATGTCTCGGTCATGTCTACATTGTTCTTGAACCCGTAGGGTCCGCATGCTTAAGGTTACGATGACAGTTATATTATGAGTTTATACATTTTGATGTACCGAAGTTTGTTCGGAGTCCCGGATGTGATCACGGACATGACGAGGAGTCTCTAAATGGTCGAGACATAAAGATTGATATATTGGAAGCCTATGTTTGGATATCGGAAGTGTTCCGGGTGAAATCGGGATTTTACCGGAGTACCGGGAGGTTACCGGAACCCCCCGGGAGGTATATGGGCCTTAGTGGGCCTTAGTGGAAGAGGGGAGAGGTGGCCATAGATGGGCCGCGCGCCCCTCCCCCCTTGGTCCAAATAGGACAAGGAGAGGGGGCCGGCCCCCCTTCCTCCTCTCTCTCCTCTCCCCCCCCCCCTCCGCGAATCCTATTCCAACTAGGAAAGGGGGGGAGTCCTACTCCCGGAGGGAGTAGGACTCCTCCTGGCGTGCCACCTTTTGGCCGGCCAGCCCCCCCTTTGAGCCTTTATATACGGAGGCACGGGGCACCCCTAGAGACACAAGTTGATCCACGTGATCATATTCTTAGCCGTGTGCGGTGCCCCCTTCCACCATAGTCCTCGATAATATTGTAGCGGTGCTTAGGCGAAGCCCTGCGATGGTAGTACATCAAGATCATCACCACGCCGTCGTGCTGACGGAACTCTTCCACGACACTTTGCTGGATCGGAGTCTGGGGATCGTCATCGAGCTGAACGTGTGCTAGAACTCGGAGGTGCCGTAGTTTCGGTTCTTGATCGGTCGGGCCGTGGAGACGTACGACTACATCAACCAAGTTAACGCTTCCGTTGTCGATCTACAAGGGTACGTAGATCACACTCTCCCCCTCTCGTTGCTATGCATCACCATGATCTTGCGTGTGCGTAGAATTTTTTTTGAAATTACTATGAAACCCAACAGTGGCATCCGAGCCTGGTTTTATGTGTTGATGTTATATGCACGAGTAGAACACAAGTGAGTTGTGGGCGACATAAGTCATACTGCTTACCAGCATGTCATACTTTGGTTCGGCGGTATTATTGGACGAAGCGGCCCGGACCAACATTACGCGTACGCTTACGCGAGACCGGTTCTCCCGACATGCTTTGCACAAAGGTGGCTAGTGGGTGACAGTTTCTCCAACTTTAGTTGAACCGAGTGTGGCTACGCCCGGTCCTTGCGAAGGTTAAAACAGCACCAACTTGACAAACTATCGTTGTGGTTTTGATGCGTAGGTAAGATTGGTTCTTGCTTAAGCCCGTAGCAGCCACGTAAAACTTGCAACAACAAAGTAGAGGACGTCTAACTTGTTTTTGCAGGGCATGTTGTGATGTGATATGGTCAAGACATGATGCTAAATTTTATTGTATGAGATGATCATGTTTTGTAACCGAGTTATCGGCAACTGGCAGGAGCCATATGGTTGTCGCTTTATTGTATGCAATGCAATCGCGCTGTAATGCTTTACTTTATCACTAAGCGGTAGCGATAGTCGTGGAAGCATGAGATTGGCGAGACGACAACGATGCTACGATGGAGATCAAGGTGTCGCGCCGGTGACGATGGTGATCACGACGGTGCTTCGAGGATGGAGATCACAAGCACAAGATGATGATGGCCATATCATATCACTTATATTGATTGCATGTGATGTTTATCTTTTATGCATCTTATCTTGCTTTGATTGACGGTAGCATTATAAGATGATCTCTCACTAATTATCAAGAAGTGTTCTCCCTGAGTATGCACCGTTGCGAAAGTTCTTCGTGCTGAGACACCACGTGATGATCGGGTGTGATAGGCTCTACGTTCAAATACAACGGGTGCAAAACAGTTGCACACGCGGAATACTCAGGTTATACTTGACGAGCCAAGCATATACAGATATGGCCTCGGAACACGGAGACCGAAAGGTCGAGCGTGAATCATATAGTAGATATGATCAACATAGTGATGTTCACCAATGAAACTACTCCATCTCACGTGATGATCGGACATGGTTTAGTTGATTTGGATCACGTGATCACTTAGAGGATTAGAGGGATGTCTATCTAAGTGTGAGTTCTTAATTAATATGATTAAATTGAACTTAAATTTATCATGAACTTAGTCCTGGTAGTATTTTGCAAATCATGTTGTAGATCAATAGCTCGCGTTGTTGCTTCCCTGTGTTTATTTTGATATGTTCCTAGAGAAAATTGTGTTGAAAAATGTTAGTAGCAAAAATGCGGATTGGATCCGTGATCTGAGGTTTATCCTCATTGCTGCACAGAAGAATTATGTCCTTAAAGCACCGCTAGGTGACGGACCTATTGTAGGAGCAGATGCAGACGTTATGAACGTTTGGCTAGCTCAATATGATGACTACTTAATAGTTTAGTGCACCATGCTTAACGGATTGGAATCGGGACTTCAAAGACGTTTTTGAACGTCATGGACCATATGAGATGTTCCAGGAGTTGAAGTTAATATTTCAAGCAAATACCCGAGTTGAGAGATATGAAGTCTCCAATAAGTTCTATAGCTAAAAGATGGAGGAGAATCGCTCAACTAGTGAGCATGTGCTCAGATTGTCTGGGTACTACAATCGCTTGAATCAAGTGGGAGTTAATCTTCCAGATAAAATAGTGATTGACAGAATTCTCTAGTCACCATCACCAAGTTAGTAGAACTTCATGATGAACTATATTATGCAAGGGATGACGAAAACGACTCCCAAGCTTTTCATGATGATGAAATCAATGAAGGTAGAAATCAAGAAAGAGCATCAAGTGTTGATGGTTGACAAGACCACTAGTTTCAAGAAAAAGGGCAAAGGGAAGAAGGGGAACTTCAAGAAGAACGGCAAGCAAGTTGCTGCTCAAGTGAAGAAGCCCAAGTCTGGTCCTAAGCCTGAGACTAAGTGCTTCTACTGCAAAGGGACTGGTCACTGGAAGCAGAACTACCCCAAGTGATTGGCGGATAAGAAGGATGGCAAAGTGAACATAAGTATATTTGATATACATGTTATTGATGTGTACTTTACTAGTGTTTATAGCAACCCCTCAGTATTTGATACTAGTTCAGTTGCTAGGAGTAGTAACTCGAAACGGGAGTTGCAAAATGAACAGAGACTAGTTAAGGGTGAAGTGACTGTGTGTGTTGGAAGTGGTTCCAAGATTGATATGATCATCATCACACACTCCCTATACTTTCGGGATTAGTGTTGAACCTAAATAAGTGTTATTTGGTGTTTGCGTTGAGCATGAATATGATTTGATCATGTTTATTGCAATACGGTTATTCATTTAAGTTAGAGAATAATTGTTGTTCTGTTTACATGAATAAAACCTTATATGGTTACACACCCAATGAAAATGGTTCATTGGATCTCGATCGTAGTGGTACACATAATCATAATATTGAAACCAAAAAATGCAAAGTTAATAATGATAGTGCAACTTATTTGTGGCACTGCCGTTTAGGTCATATTGGTGTAAAGCGCATGAAGAAACTCCATGCTGATGGGCTTTTGGGATCACTTGATTATGAATCAGTTGATGCTTGCGAACCATGCCTCATGGGAAAGATGACTAAGACTCTGTTCTTCGGAATAATGGAGCGAGCAACAGATTTGTTGGAAATCATACATACTGATGTATGTGGTCCGATGAATATTGAGGCTCGCGATAGGTATCATTATTTTCTGATCTTCACAGATGATTTGAGCAGATATGAGCATATCTACTTGATGAAACACAAGTCTGAAACATTTGAAAAGTTCAAAGAATTTCAGAGTGAAGTGGAGAATCATCGTAACAAAAATAAAAGTTTCTACGATATGATTGCAGAAGTAAAATATTTGAGTTACGAGTTTGGTCTTCAGTTAAAAACAATGTGAAATAGTTTCACTACTCATGCCACCTGGAACACCATAGTGTAATGGTGTGTCCGAACATCATAACCGTACTTTATTAGATATGGTACGATCTATGATATCTCTTACCGATCTACCACTATCGTTTTGGGGTTATGCATTAAAGACAGCTGCATTCACGTTTAAAAGGGCACCATCTAAGTCCGTTGAGACGACACAATCTGAACTGTGGTTTGGCAAGAAACCAAAGTTGTCGTTTCTTAAAGTTTGGGATTGTGATGCTTATATGAAAAAGTTTCATCCTGATAAGCTCAAACCCAAATCGGAGAAATATGTCTTCATAGGATACCCAAAGGAGACTATTGGGTACACCTTCTATCACAGATCCGAAGGCAAGACATTCGTTGCTAAGAATGGATCCTTTCTAGAGAAGGAGTTTTTCTCGAAAGAAGTGAGTGGGAGGAAAGTAGAAAACTTGATAAGGTAATTGTACCTTCTCCCTTATTGGAAAATAGTTCATCACAGAAATCTGTTCTTGTGACTACTACACCAATTAGTGAGGAAGCTAATGATGATGATCATGTAACTTCAGATCAAGTTACTACCGAATCTCGTAGGTAAACCAGAGTGAGATCCGCACCAGAGTGGTACGGTAATCCTGTTCTGGAAGTCATGTTACTAGACCATGACGAACTTGCGAACTATGAGGAAGCGATGATGAGCCCAGATTCCGCAAAATGGCTTGAGGCCATGAAATCTGAGATGGGATCCATGTATGAGAACAAAGTATGGACTTTGGTTGACTTGCCCGATGATCGGCAAGCCATAGAAAATAAATGGATCTTCAAGAGGAAGACGACGCTGATAGTAGTGTTACTATCTACAAAGCTAGAATTGTCGCAAAAGGTTTTCGACAAGTTCAAGGTGTTGACTACGATGAGAGTTTCTCACTCGTATCTATGCTTAAATCTGTCCGAATCATGTTAGCAATTGCCGCATTTTATGAAATCTGGCAAATGGATAACAAAACTGCAATCCTTAATGGATTTCTTAAAGAAGAGTTGTATATGATGCAACCAGAAGTTTTTGTCAATCCTAAAGGTGTTAACAAAATATGCAAACTCCAGCGATCCATCTATGGACTGGTGTAAGCATCTCGGAGTTGGAATATACGCTTTGATAAGTTGATCAAAGCATATAGTTTTATACAGACTTGCGGTGAAGCCTGTATTTACAAGAAAGTGAGTGGGAGCACTACAACATTTCTGATAAGTATATGTGAATGACATATTGTTGATCGGAAATAATGTAGAATTATTCTGCAAAGCATAAAGGAGTGTTTGAAAGGAGTTTTTCAAAGAAAGACCTCGGTGAAGTTGCTTACATATTGAGCATCAAGATCTATAGAGATAGATCAAGACGCTTGATAAGGTTTTTCAATAAATACATACCTTGACAAGATTTTGAAGTAGTTCAAAATGGAACAGTCAAAGAAAGAGTTTCTTGCCTATGTTACAAGGTGTGAAATTGAGTAAGACTCAAAGCCCGACCACGGCAGAAGATAGAAAGAGAATGAATGTCATTCCCTATGCCTTGGTCATAGGTTCTATAAAGTATGCCATGCTGTGTACCAGATCTATTGTATACCCTACCACTGAGTTTGGCAAGGGAGTACAATAGTGATCTAGGAGTAGATCACTGGACAGCGGTCAAAATTATCCTTAGTGGAATAAGGATATGTTTCTCGATTATGGAAGTGAAAAAAGGTTCGTCGTAAAGGGTTACGCCGATGCAAGTTTTGACACTAATCTAGATGAATCTAAGTCTCAATCTAGATACATATTGAAAGTGGGAGCAATTAGCTAGAGTAGCTCCGTGCAGAGCATTGTTG
The DNA here is from genome assembly GCF_018294505.1 of Triticum aestivum. Taxonomy (NCBI): domain Eukaryota; kingdom Viridiplantae; phylum Streptophyta; class Magnoliopsida; order Poales; family Poaceae; genus Triticum; species Triticum aestivum. Next base: position 752,780,299 of record NC_057797.1, on the reverse strand, counting down.
ACATAAATATTTGCAAAATACTTACGGATCTGAATATAACAGACCCGGTGACTAAAATTATCTCACAAGCAAAACATGATCACACCTTAGTACTCTTTGGGTGTTAATCACATAGCGATGTGAACTAGATTACTGACTCTAGTAAACCCTTTGGGTGTTGGTCACATATCGATGTGGACTATGGGTGTTAATCACATGGTGATGTGAACTATTGCTATTAAATCACATGGCGATGTGAACTAGATTATTGACTCTAGTGCAAGTGGGAGACTGAAGGAAATATGCCCTAGAGGCAATAATAAAGTTATTATTTATTTCCTTATTTCATGATAAATGTTTATTATTCATGCTAGAATTGTATTAACCGGAAACATAATACATGTGTGAATACATAGACAAACAGAGTGTCACTAGTATGCCTCTACTTGACTAGCTCGTTAATCAAAGATGGTTATGTTTCCTAACCATGGACAAAGAGTTGTCATTTGATTAACGGGATCACATCATTAGTTGAATGATCTGATTGACATGACCCATTCCATTAGCTTAGCACCCGATCGTTTAGTATGTTGCTATTGCTTTCTTCATGACTTATACATGTTCCTATGACTATGAGATTATGCAACTCCCGTTTGCCGGAGGAACACTTTGTGTGCTACCAAACGTCACAACGTAACTGGGTGATTATAAAGGTGCTCTACAGGTGTCTCCAAAGGTACATGTTGGGTTGGCGTATTTCGAGATTAGGATTTGTCACTCCGATTGTCGGAGAGGTATCTCTGGGCCCTCTCGGTAATGCACATCACTAAAGCCTTGCAAGCATTGCAACTAATGAGTTAGTTGTGGGATGATGTATTACAGAACGAGTAAAGAGACTTGTTGGTAACAAGATTGAACTAGGTATGGGATACCGACGATCGAATCTCGGGCAAGTAACATACCAGTGACAAAGGGAACACCGTATGTTGTTATGCGGTCTGACCGATAAAAGATCTTCGTAGAATATGTAGGAGCCAATATGAGCATCCAGGTTCCGCTATTGGTTATTGACCGGAGACGTGTCTCGGTCATGTCTACATTGTTCTCGAACCCGTAGGGTCCGCACGCTTAAGGTTAAGATGACAGTTATATTATGAGTTTATACATTTTGATGTATCGAAGTTTGTTCGGAGTCCCGGATGTGATCACAGACATGACGAGGAGTCTCGAAATGGTCGAGACATAAAGATTGATATATTGGAAGCCTATGTTTGGATATCGGAAGTGTTCCGGGTGAAATCGGGATTTTACCGAAGTACCGGGAGGTTACCGGAACCCCCCGGGAGGTATATGGGCCTTAGTGGGCCTTAGTGGAAGAGAGGAGAGGTGGCCATAGATGGGCCGCGCGCCCCTCCCCCCCCTTGGTCCGAATAGGACAAGGAGAGGGGGCCGGCCCCCCTTCCTCCTCTCTCTCCTCTTTCCCCCCCCCCCCTCCGCGAATCCTATTCCAACTAGGAAAGGGGGGGAGTCCTACTCCCGGAGGGAGTAGGACTCCTCCTGGCGCGCCACCTCTTGGCCGGCCAGCCCCCCCCCCTTTGAGACTTTATATACGGAGGCACGGGGCACCCCTAGAGACACAAGTTGATCCACGTGATCATATTCTTAGCCGTGTGCGGTGCCCCCTTCCACCATAGTCCTCGATAATATTGTAGCGGTGCTTAGGCGAAGCCCTGCGACGGTAGTACATCAAGATCGTCACCACGCCGTTGTGCTGATGGAACTCTTCCCTGACACTTTCCTGGATCGGAGTCCGGGGATCGTCATCGAGCTGAACGTGTGCTAGAACTCGGAGGTGCCGTAGTTTCGGTGCTTGATCGGTCGGGCCGTGAAGACGTACGACTACATCAACCAAGTTAACGCTTCCGTTGTCGAGCTACAAGGGTACGTAGATCACACTCTCCCCCTCTCGTTGCTATGCATCACCATGATCTTGCGTGTGCGTAGGAATTTTTTTGAAATTACTACGAAACCCAACAAATGGCGTGTTGACAAAAGGTGGAAAGAGATACTTCATGACGTTGATTGATGACTCCACTAGATATTGTTATGTGTATCTCCTGAAATCGAAAGATGAGGCTTTAACTTTCTTCAAAAACTGTAAAGCTGAAGCAGAGAACCAACTTGATCAAAAAATTAAACGTCTTAGGTCCGATCGTGGTGGAGAGTATTTTTCTAATGAATTTGATCTGTTTTATGCGAAACATGGTATAATCCATGAGAGGACGCCTCCCTACTCACCTCAGTCAAATGGGATAGCCGAAAAAAAGAACCGAACTCTAACTGATATGGTTAACACCATGTTAGACACATCGGGTCTTTCCAAGGAATGGTGGGGGGAGGCGCTAATGACTGTGTGTCATGTCCTAAACCGAGTTCCCACAAAGCATAAGACCATGACTCCGTTTGAGGAATAGGAAAGGAAAAGATCGAAACTCTCTTACCTACGTACTTGGGGCTGTTTGGCGAAAGTCAATATACCAATTCCCAAGAAGCGCAAGCTTGGACCAAAAACCATGGATTGTGTTCTTCTGGGCTATGCTTTTCATAGCATCGGCTATAGATTTTTGATAATAAAATCTAAGGTATCCGACATGCATGTTGGTACGATTATGGAGCCGAATGATGCAACTTTCTTTGAGGACATATTTCCTATGAAGGATATGTCGAGTTCATCAAATCAGGAGATACCTACTCCATCTAGTGAGGAATTCACTGTAATTACTGAACCCGCCATTGCAATGGAACACGTTGAGAATCCTGTTGAGGGTGACAATGGAACTCATGTGAGGAGTAAGAGACCTAGAACTGCAAAGTCCTTTGGTGATGATTCCATTGTGTACCTCGTGGATGACACACCCAGGAGTATTTCAGAAGCCTATGCATCTCTTGATGCTGACTGCTGGAAGGAAGCTGTATGTAGCAAGATGGATTCCATCTTAGCTAACGGTACCTGGGAGATCACTGATCGTCCTTATGGGTGCAAACCTGTAGGATGTAAGTGGGTGTTCAAGAAGAAGCTTAGACCTGATGGTACGATTGAAAAGTACAAGGCACGGCTTGTGGCCAAGGGTTATACCCAGAAAGAAGGTGAAGACTTCTTTGACACTTACTCGCCCGTGGCTATACTGACCACAATTCGGGTGCTACTATCACTGGCTGCCTCACATGGTCTTCTCGTTCATCAAATGGACGTTAAGACATCTTTCCTCAATGGAGAGTTAAAGGAGGAAATTTACATGGATCAGCCAGATGGTTTTGTAGTACCTGGTCGGGAAGGAAAGGTGTGCAAGTTATTAAAAACTTTATATGGCCTTAAAAAAGCTCCTAAGGAGTGGCATGAGAAGTTCGAAAGAACACTGACTGCTGTCGGCTTTGTAGTAAACGATGGTGACAAGTGTGTGTACTATCGCTATGGTGGGGGCGAAGGAGTTATTCTTTGTCTGTATGTCGACGACATACTGATCTTTGGAACCAAACTTGATTTAATCAAGGAGGTTAAGGATTTCTTATCTCGCTGTTTTGAGATGAAGGATCTAGGAGTAGCTGATGCTATCTTAAACATCAAGCTGTTGAGAGATGAGAATGGTGGGATCACACTGCTTCAGTCTCACTATGTGGAAAAGGTCTTGAGTCGTTTTGGGTATAGCGACTGCACGCCTTCTCCAACTCCATATGATGCTAGTGTGTTGCTTCGAAAGAACCGACGGATTGCTAGAGATCAACTGAGGTATTCTCAGATTATTGGCTCGCTTATGTATTTGGCGAGTGCCACGAGGCCTGACATCTCTTTTGCTGTGAGCAAGTTGAGTCAGTTTGTGTCAAAACCGGGAGATGATCATTGGCATGCGCTTGAGAGAGTTATGCGCTATTTGAAAGGCACTGCGAGCTATGTGATTCACTACACCGGGTATCCAAGGGTACTGGAGGGTTATAGTGACTCAAACTGGATATCTCATGCTGATGAGATTAAGGCCACAAGTGGTTATGTTTTCACACTTGGTGGTGGCGTTGTTGCCTGGAAGTCTTGCAAGCAGACCATTTTAACGAGGTCAACTATGGAAGCAGAACTCACAACATTAGACACTGCCACTGTTGAAGCAGAGTGGCTTCATGAACTCTTGATGGACTTACCTATGGTTGAAAAACCAATACCCTCTATCCTGATGAATTGTGATAATCAAATTATGGTCATAAAAAAAACAGTTCAAAGGACAATATGAAGTCCTCAAGGCATGTGAAGAGGAGACTGAAATCTGTCAGAAAATTGAGGAACTCCGGAGTTATTACGTTGGATTATATCCAAACGTCGAAAAATTTGGCAGATTCCTTCACAAAGGGTCTATCACGTAATGTGATAGATAATGCATCGATGGAGATGGGTCTGAGACCCACCGCATGAGTTGTCCATAGTGGTAACCCACTCTATGTGATCGGAGATCCTATGAAGTAGAAGTGGGAGACAAGCTGTTGGTCGGCTGGGAGGAGAGTATCCCTATATTACCTATCTCACTCCATGAAGATGCAATACTCTCCTGATCTACATGGCAGGCTGATACTTATCTTAATGTGTTTGAAGTGGCTTATTCGGGTAAGCAAAGATGTTGTCCTGCAGAACATCTTCTGAGGAACGCCCCTATATGAATTTGACTGTTAACGTCGCAGTCTGTGAAAATTGGGTGTTCTCTAATAAATTCATGAAAAGGCCCTGGAGTATGACGTATACGCTCCACCCGCGGGGAAGCCTTGCGGCAGCCCAGTATCGGTCAAGAATTTGTGTGAAACCAGTCTCGCAGAAAACTTGTAGTTCAAGGCATAGTCCACTATTCAAGTTGTGATCTAATGTAGCATAAATCTCTAAGTGGAAGTTCAACTTCACAGTCTCCACTAAGCACCAGTATATAAACAATGTTTTGGAACTAAATGATGAGATGTGCCAATGAGACTTTGTGGGGGATTGTTGAAATTTTGCTAGTAGGCCTTTGGCCCAAAGCCCAACTAAAATTCTGAAATTCTCTTGGCCCATTCATGCACACATGTGAGTGGAGTGAGTGAGGCTAAAGTTTAGTCCCACCCCGGAAGTTGAGAGAGAGTTGCACCTCTTTGTAAGGTGAGCTATTCTACCACTTGTATGATCATGAGAAGAGGAGACCTACACGCGCGCTCCTCCTCCTCGCCGCGCCGCGCTGTGCCGCGGGGTGCGGGATTGAGCCGAGCCGAGGACAGAGCTATGCACGTTGTCTATATTTTTGCTGCTAATTAACAGACGCGTTAATTACCGAACCGTTTCCGATTCTTTTGGATCGTGACGACTCGGACGTGGGGTTTACTCCCACGACCTACCCGACCCGCACTATATAGTCAGGCAGACGTCTACCCTAGCCGCCGCCGCTTCGTATGGTTTCTCACCACCGTTCCAGATCATTGCGCCTCCAAGCAAGTCTTCTCCATCCCTCCTTTCGGCGTGCACCGGGAGAAGGGACAGCAGGCCTCCGGAACCCCGCCTCTCGTGATCCTGTACGGGAGAGGGGCGATCAGGTTTTTGGGGAGCTCACTCGCGTGACTGCTGGCAGCGACGACTTCTTCCTGACCTCGGCAACCTCATCCTGGACGACATGGGCGACAACGTCAACGCCGGCGGTGCTGCTCCCGCTGCATCGTATGTGATTCTATCCTTCCTGTTCGAGATCGTGGTAGAATTCATGTTTCTAGTATGTGCCCTAGGTGTGATCTGTTCATCTGCTGTGCTAGTTTACATTATTAGTTTAATCTCTGCTACTGTAGTCATGATTTATCTTCTAATTATTCGGATTAAATCTTGTAGTAACTTGCTCATATTTCCAACAGTCACAAGGTTCAATCCCTCGCACTGCCATCCCTTTTTGGGTGAAATTATTTGTGTTTCCGCGTGCAACAATTGGCCGACCCAGTTGGCTAGCCTTCCGTGCGTGGCGTCATCTATTTGATTGACGCAGATGCTGATATGTCTCATCTACAACAAGCAAGAAGAGAGGAAGCCTTTTCCTATATTTCTGCAAGAGGCTGTTTTCAGGACTTAAACCGTGACCTCTTGGTCACAAGTCAACAGCTTTACCACTGTGCCAAGGCTCCCCTTCACATTTCAAGATATTCTATATTACAAAAATTACTTTACATAATAAATTCAACAGATGTTAATCAAGCACTTAAAATATTAATTGTATAAAATATATTTCTAATGTATACATAAAATGTATAAAAATATACAATGTGCATTAAAAAGTTGAACATGTAATTAAAAATTTTAATCAACAATTTGATTTTTTTAATCTGTATGAAAAATGTTGACCATGTATTAAAAATGTTAATATGGTATTTTAAAAAGTTAATCAAGCATTTGAAATATGCATGCATATTAAATAATGTCGACCATGTATTCGAGAAATGTTAATTTGATATTTGAAATTATTTAATCAAGCATTTAAAAAATAATAAATGTGTACATAAAATTACCATGTATTCAAAAAATGTTAACAGGTATTTGGAAAATTTTAATCAAGCATTTAAGAAATGTTAAAATGTGTATAAAGAATGTTAGTCCAATCATTTGAATACAAATTAAGCGTCAATTTGAAAAAAAAATCAAGCATCTAAAAAATATTAAAATTTAATTAAAAAATGTTGACCATGTGTTCAAAATTAAACTTACATTTGAAAAATATTAATTTTATGGTAGAAAAATGTATGAAATATGTACCAAAATGTGTATAAAAAAGCAAACCTCAAGAGAAGAAAATCCGATGAAAACGAGAAAGAAACAAACAAAATCAAAAAAGAAAAGAAGAAAAAAAGAAACAATAGGGAAAAACCAACGAAAACTGGGAAAGAAACAAAAAAAAGGAAAACTCCAGTAAAAATAGAGAAAGAAACGAAGAAAAAGCCATGAAAAATACAAAGAAAAACAAAAACAATGAAACAGAGAAAAAACAAGTGAAAACCCAGCTTTTTTACCCTCAAGTAAGTCACACTCTACTATTATATCACAAAGCCGACAGTAGCTTAGTGGCTCGCAAATCGATCCCTCATTTCTTTCAATAAAGTGTGTCGTAATGGTCCGGCCATTTACTGTATCCGCTTCAACGAGAGATCCTTCCACAAAATTAGCTCGGATATGCATCTTTGACCTCCAGATTTCCATAGGAATTCTATACATTTCTTAGTTGCATGCTTTCAATGATGACATCAGTTGCCGGACTTAGGGAAAGCAGGGCCTCAAGGATCAAAGGAAAGGAGAAAGAGGTCAGGGAGGAGGAAGGAAATCACAGCAACTACCAGGGGCGATTCTACTGGGGGGCTTTAACAGGCTCAAGCCCCCCCTCCAGCACTGTAAAATTTGTTTTTACTACTAATTTTAAGGCTCAGCCCAGCTACTTGCAGCCCCAATCCAACACATATTTGCATGACCCAGGCAGCCCAGCCCGCCCTCCATTTTTTTCTAGATTCGCCACTGGCAACTACCAAGACAAAAGACTTCTTTTTTTGAGGGATAGGCAGCTTGGTCTGCCTATATATTAAGCAGGAGAAAAATCAAATACACATGTCTTACAGATTAAAGGACAAGGGATGGCCCGAAACAGTGGGCAAAAACACAAGGAGCTAGTTAGGCTCCGGTTCTGGATCATTTTTGCGAACGCTGAACCAGTGCAAGGAGCAAGGAGAGTGCAGGTTGCATGATGTCCAACTTAATGAGATCCAAGAGGGAATGCTCGGAAATGAATTTATGCTCGAACGCCCTTCGGTTCCTTTCCTTCCATAAATTCTAATTGATGTATACTCCATACTTCAAAGAGTACGCGATTTTGTTCGAATTCCAGCCTTGATCGCCCTATGCCCAAGGTGACAAGTCACATAATTCCACCAAGCCTTGCTTGAACTATCAGCCATAGCATTGCCTCCCAGAGCATGAATCTCGATCACATAAGGTGCAAAGGCGATTCGTTGACCTGATCACATAAGGTGCAGTAGCAGGGGTCGTGGATGATTCCTCGCTTTGCCAGGTTGTAGGTGGTCTGAATTCTGCACTTGAGCCACAACCAGAAGGAAAACCGGCACTTAGGCTCAACATTGGCCTTCCAAACTTGCCTGAAGTTGACATCCGAGAAAGATCCCAGGAATTGGCAAGTGTATGCAGAACTAGCAGAGTAGGTACCAGAGGTGTCGCAGTTCCAGGTAAGGGTGCCTACAACTTGAGGGTCCAGAACAATGTGCTCCTGCGAGCGGCCCGGGCGAAACCCTAGATCGCCGCCGCCGCTCCCTTCCTTCGCCTTCCTTCTCTCTCGCCGCCGCAAGGGACGCCGCCGGGCAAAGCCCGCGCGTGCGTCGGCGGCGGCGGGGCTCCCTCCCTCCTCGCGAGGCTCCTGGGCGGCGGGACGGCCGGCCCTCGCGGCGGCGCTCGGCTCGGCGGCAGGTCGGGTCGCCGGCGGATCTGTGGGGCTCCCCTTTGGTGGCGCTGCGGTGATGGCGGCGGCGTGGTCTGCGTGGGGCGGCGAGGCGCGGGCTCCTCCTTCTCCCGATCTGATGGCGCCGCGGTGGCGCCGGCGCTCGGGCGTGCGGCGGGGTCCGCGAGGGTGGTCGGCGCGCGACGTCTCCCTCCCCGATCTGATGGCTCCACGGTGGCGCCAGTGCTCGGGCGGCGGTTGGCGTCGACAAGCGGTGGCGGGCGCTGGGATCTCGGTGGCGCTCCGGCGTGTGCAGGCGGCGGCGGTCCCTGTGCGCGGTCGGCAGCTTCGTCTCTGACCCGGACGGCGCGGGGGATGGCGGTGGCCCGGCGTGGCCGGCGATCTGGATGCGGTGGTGCCGGTGGCTCGCTGATCTGCCGGTACTCCAGGGTCTGCCTGGTGGTGCTGGTGGTGACGGCGGCCCGTGCACGAGAGTTGGATTCCTTCGAACTGATCTGGGTGAAAACTTGCCTTCGGCTTCTGCTAAGGCCGGCGGTGGCGGCGCTATCTGCGTCGTTCCCTTCTTTAAGGCATCGCCGTGGAGAAGTTCAAGGCCACTCTCTGCTACCTCCGGGGGAAACCCAGATCGGATGATCGGATGACGGCGGCGCTCTGGTGTCGTTCCTCCCTTGGGGGCGTCATTCTTGGAGGTACACACGTGATCGAGGGACTAGAGGACGGATTCTTTGGTGGAGCGGTGCTTCATCCTACACACTGATGGCGACGGATCTTGACGGCATGGCACAGTGCAGATTCGGAGTTCGTTGTGGGAGGATGGACTCGCGCAGGAGGACGGTGCTGTCGGGCGTCGTGGTGGCGTCGATGGCAGAGAGACCTGGCACGGTACATGCAACAGTACAGCTCTGAAGATGGATTGGTGGCAGGTGGCTGCGGCGGCCTCATACCCGGCAGGCGTCCTGGTTGAGGAGTGCGCCGGACTGGTAGGTGCCCCATACCCGGCAGGCGTCCTGGTTGGGACCTCAGATCTTAAATGTTTAGGTTTGGCTGCAATGTCTGTTTGGTATTAGGCCCAGACTATCTGCGTCCCTTCATCAATTGGATAGGTGTAGCGACAGTTGTTGCTTAGACGGTGGCTTTAGTCTTGCTGTTGTATGGCTTTATAAGGTTTTGTGATAATAATTAATAAAGTGGTCGTATGCATCGCCCAGATGCAGAGGCTGGGGGTCATCCTCCTTTTCTAAAAAACTTTCAGCCATAACGAGATGAATTGGCTTGTGTGTTATTTTTTCTGTTTATTTAGTTGGCTGCAGATTTTCTTGCTAAGGGAAAGTTTTTATTTTTTGAATTTTCTTATTTTGTTTTGAATTTTGGCTAAAGGAAAGTTCGGTTTGTATGCCCACCTTGTAGTGCCGTACACGATTCAGTTCGAATTCCAGCCTCGTACCCCATCTTTCTAGCAATCTACTGCTATTTTAAATGTAGATGATGACAAAAACAATGGTTAGATGTGCTGAATATAGTTTCTCGTACTCTGTAAGTATCTTTTGTTCTCAATAAAGTGGAGGCAGTGGGGCTGTTGCCCTAATATGCTAGTAAGTCTGAAGCTGCTACCACAGCCACAAGACAAGACAATTTGCCACCAAATGTGCATAGAAGCTATCCATGTAAGGTCTTCTTCAGTTGAGCGCAAGGCGATAACACAAAGAAGAATCGCTCTACAGCCTCATCTTGTTTGGTACAAATGGACAGCAACTCACATTTCATTTTTCTCAAAAACAACTTGCAACATTTAGTTCAAGACCCTAGTAAAAATCAAATCAGTAGCACAGAAATGAATCATCATTTCTAAATCTCTGTTTGCGTCACATAATTCAGTTCTTAGGAGCAGCAAGCGAGCCGAAGCGTCAGCAGGCATTCAGCAATTCCCATAAATTCACTCTGATCATCACTAACTTATTAATGTTGCAAATGGGACTGCGGTGCGTCCCACTATGTCATCACTAACTTATTAATGTTGCCTTATTAATAACATCAGCACTCTGATCATGCTTTTAGTTGAACTTGGTATCATACAGTCGGGGTTCAGCGGAGTGTAGAGCAAAGAAATTCAGAACAGGTTAGTCTTATTAATAGCATCCATTGCAGCGACATGTAGGTGTTCGAATTTGATCACAGAAGATGTGAAATCCTTTTCTCTTTCCCCCTGTTTTACGCCTTTGTTCAGAGTTGGGCTGTTCGGTAATCGGCACATGAACTGAATGAAGTTCCTCTGTTTTCCGTATGCCTCGCTCTGCTAAGTTGCTTTTCCCGTCTAACTCTGAACGCCGACCCTCTCTTGACAAACACAGCCTCTGGCCTTTCAAACAATAGTCACAGAAGCGCATGGATGGACAAGGAGGGTGATATTGAGTGATATAAACTCCTAGCCGAAATTTTCATCATCATCATCATCGTGGTGTCTTTACAACCGATCAGGGCAACCGGCCAAATCTGATCTGAGGCCATGACTACATTCTACTAAGCGCTAATACTAATTGGGTCCCCAGCAGCTGAGGTACATGACCGTCCTCAGCGCCTCCTCCGCCTTCTCCGCTCGCCGCCTCTCCACCAGGGCCGCCGTGGAAGCCGGAAGCTGCTTCGTGCTCTGCGAGCCGCCGGCGCGGACGTTGGCCTTGGCCTTGGCAGCTCGGTGGATGGACTTGAGCGCGTAGTTCCAGCGGCAGAGTCCGGCCTGGTCCTTGAGCGCCTCCACCGCCCCCACGCTCATGGCCACCATCCACGACGCCTTCGCCGGACCAGCCATCTCTTCTCTTCTTCTTGGTCCTGATGCCTTGCTGGAGAGTGGAGACTGGCTTGTGATCGCCGCGTATGTCTAGTAGTACTGGACTTGCGGAGTTGCGGTTGTGAAAGAACTGAACTGATGCTCGTTTGTGTCGACGGGAAGAAGAGTGGGAGTGAGACGGGGTTATATACGGGAGAGGCGGAGCAAAACAGGCGGCCGCGGGAGCTGGTTTTCCAGGAACCCGGGTGCTTTCGGATCCACCTTTGCTTGCTTGCGCCGCATCCCTCGCTGCCGACGTCCCGGTGCAGGTAGCTGCCCACCACGACTCATCTTGTTTTTTCTTTCAGCAGACCAACTGACCAAGCCAGCCGGCAGAGAAATAGATACGAGCAATGGACGAAGAGTGTGCCAAAGCTTTTTTCCATAAAAAAGGTGTGCCAAAATTTACTGAGTAAAACTAGTAGTATTGTATTTTCATCAAGAAAGAAACACAATAGTTCTTGGTTTTCATTTTAGTGGCTCTTTTTCCTCAGCGTGCAAGTCCACATGTTTTCTCTATAAATATTCGTTAGATCAAGGAAATAGACCCAACAAAATTTCTAATAATTTTCTTACTACTTTCAAATTCTGTAGATTTTCCAACAAGAGGTTGCCTTTTCTATTATATTTTTGGTGTATTATGTGCATGTCTAAATCTCTGCCACACTCTCATGTCAATTTCGAGGAATCTGAAGTTCTTATTAGAGATGAGATTAGCCTCCTCCAGGGAGGCTTGGGAGTAGGATGCCGTGGACATGTATAGCTGGGCTGGCTCGTCCCAGTCTCAGGCCTCTTTTTCTGGTTTTCTCTCTTGTTCTTTCCTCCCAAGGCTACTTTGGCCTTTGTACAGTTTTTCCCCTTCTATAATGAAAAGATAGAGCACCTGCCGTTCCGGTAAAAAAACTATAAGTGTCTATTTACCTAGAAAATCTTATTTATAAGCACCATTGATTTTTATTCGATGTAAAGCAAGTAGTTATTATTAGACAATATCCAAACAATTTTCTGATCTTAAAATATATACCGATAACTGTTATTTATTTTTAATGCTCGTAGTACAAAAAACGTTCACTACATCAACTTTAAGGGATATATCACCAGCAAAAAAGAATTTAAGGGGTATATGTTTTTTAACTACAAAACAATATTTGAAGATACATGAACATTTTTCTGAACTATTAGAACATATATTTTCTAAAAATACACGAAAACAAAATATAGTGAGCAACATTAACATGGTTTGTGAACTACTAGAAGAATTCTGGTGAAATATATGAACATATAATGTGAGTGTTCAACATAAACATTTTTTATGATTATTGAAATTATTTTGTTGATATACACGAACGTATATTTTATGAATCAGAATAATTCTGACATGCTATGCTAAAATTCCCTTTTTTATTTAACCGGCACTCTATTTTGAAATCTATTTATACGTACAATAAATTTGTTTCTGATGACTTCAGGTATGATTTATGCAGTTTTTAAGTTCTCTTTTTACATGCACGCGCTATTGTGGAACAAACCTGTGTCAAGTTAAAAAGACGGCCACACTCATATTGAGCTAGCCCCAAGATCCAACTCGTTGCTTGGGCAGGCTATAAGCGGTACATAGAGCTCCTTCTGGCAAAATGTCGGCCAAAATATTTGCAAACAACATTGATTGGTATAATTAAGGATCACAAACAGTAAAATAAAAGATGCAAAATACGTAGGAATTTGCTATATCTAGCAATAATATTTAAATGAAGTGCCTTTGAGAATTGAGGTGAGGCAGACCCAAAAAAATGCTTTGTTGGGCATATTTTTTTATGTGAAAAGTTGTCTTAAAAAAACCAATCCAAAATGGACTTAGGAAGGCATGCATTTTAGAAACTTGGTATTATCCATTTATACTAAACACTTTTACTTCTTAAAACAACATAGTGATTATACATATATTTTTTTGGTTTGACACAACATTGCCAAACAATTTTAACTATTTTCACTACTATATACTAACAACATAAACCACAAGTACTAACTTAAATGTAAATATTATAACATTGAAATTACTATAATGCTAAACTAACTCTATTTTGTTGCAAACCTTATGTTATTTTAAACAAAATCAATGATCTGAAAATGCTACTTTCAGAAGCATTTTGGAGCACTGATTTTTTTTTTTGCCACACCTTCCAAAAATGTGACCTCATGATAAAAGTTTGCCTACACTTAGAACATTTGTCAAAGTTTACCAAAAAAATCTGATTTTTTAATATTTTTTTTCAATTTTACTGTTCATCCAAACTCATTTGAGCTCGAGCTCAAAAGGGTACTTTCGGTGTCAAAGCTTTTTCCGTAAAAAAAAGGTGCCAAGATTTACTAAGCAGTAGTACTGTATTTTGATCAAGAAAGAAACACAATAATTCTTCATTTTCTTTTTAGTGGCTAATTTTCCCCAGCGTGCAAGTCTACATGTTTTCTCTATAAATATTCTTTAGCTAAGGGAAATAAGACCAACAAAATTTCTAATAATTTTCTTGCTACTTTCTTATAGACTTTCTAACAAGAGGCTGGCTTTTTTATTATAATATTTTTGGTGTATTATGTGCATTTCTAAATCTCTGTCATGCTCTCATGTCAGTTTCAAGGCAGCTGAAATTCTTATAAACTAAGGAAACTACGAGTGTCTATTTAAAAGCCGACTTAGAAAATCTTATTTATAAGCACTAGTGATTTTTTATTCGATATAAAGCAAGTAGTTATTATTAGACAACATTCGAACAATTTTTTTCTCTTAAAAGATATAATGATAAATTTTATTTATTTTTTAATTCTCGTAGCATGGAAAATGTTCACTACATCAACTTTAACACATATATCACCAGCAAAAAAACTTAGTTCTTTTGGGCGATTCTGCCAGAATTGCCCCCCCCCCCTCCCCAGCTTCCCCCAGAATCGCCACTCCATTTTTTTGTACAATCCTAACTAATTAGACCTTAACTATATAGGATTGTAAAAAAATTATGGTGTGACGATTCCGCGAGAAGCTGGGGAGGTGGGCGATTCTTGGAGAATCGCCCAAAAGAACTGGCCCAAACTATATTTCTTTTGTGAACTACAAACTATATTTGAAGATCCATTATTTTTCTTCAAACTATCAAAACATATATTATCTCAAAAAACATAAAAACAAATATATTGAGCAACATTAACATGGTTTGTGAACTAACAACAAAAATTTGGTCAAATATATATGAACATATAACGTGAGTGTTCAACATGAACATTTTTTATGATTATTGAAATTATTTTGTTAAGTACACGAACATATATTTTATGAATCAGAATAGTTGCATGATATGTTGAAATTCAATTTTTTATTTAAGCGATATTGTACTTTGGAAATCAGTTTATATGTACAATGAATTTATTTTTTATGACTGTAGATATGATTTATGTTCTTTTAAAATCTCTTTTCGCACATACGCACTATTGAACAAACCCGTGTCAAGTCAAAGAGGCGACTACGCTCGTATTGAGCTAATCCAAGAAGACTAGCATAGCGCTTGCGCAGGCTATACGCTGTACATAGAGCTCTCTCTGACAAAAAATGGATAAAACATATCTGGAAACAAAATTGATTGGCATAATTAAAGATCACAGACTGGAAAGTAAAAGATACAAAAGAGGTAGGATTTCGATATGTCTAGTATAACATGAAGTGCCTTCGAGTACTGAGGTGCCACACATGTAATGGCCTTTACTAGGCATGTCATTTATAAAATTGGTTATTATTTATTTATACTAAATATTTTTATTTTTTAAATAACATAATGTCTATACATATTTTTTTTGGTTTGACATAACATTACCAAACAATTTTAACTATTTTTCGGGTATACTAACATCATAAACCACAAGTAGTAACTTAAATATAACTATTGTACAATTGAAATTACTATAATGCTAAACTAACTCCATTTTGTTGCACAATTTATGTTATTTTATGAAACTTGTTTTGAACTATTTTAAATTAAATCTAAATGTAAGAAAATGCAAAAAATATTTTAGTATGTCTGGATCCATATACATATTAAATTTTGTGCCACTTAGATGCACAAATAATGCTATGTGTTTGATTTAGTAGTATCTTTAAATATTTTGATACAGAGCTCTATGATATGTGCCTAGCAAATATCTTAACAGAGATTTGTGGGGAACAATCATGTATCGGAATAGTAATTGTTATGATATTATTGATCAAGTTAATTACTTGGAAGGAACTTTAATTTTCTTGGAAAGTCAACCTATTTTTTGATTTTTCTTGCTTCAATGACCCTAGGACAAAATCCAAAATGTTGGTCATTCAACGGGAATTGGAAAGGCAAATGTGTTATGCCTCCCCATGACATCGCTCTCGCTCTGACCAGAACATGTTTTTAGAGCCCTCCTTCCCTTCCCCTCCCATGCTGGCTCCCTCCCCACCATCTTCGGCAACCACGATGGCTAGTGGTGAGTGGGAGGGGGGCTTAGATCTTGTGCCAAATAAACCTGATCGTGGCTTAACTCTCCTGCTCTTCATGATCCATCTTGTGGTCATGAGGGCTGGAGCTAGGGTGGTCGGAGCTCGCCGGCTAACTGGATTTGAGACCCGGTCATGTCTTTCCCCCCTGGTAGGGTTGAAAAGGATGGTGGTGGTGTGTGAGTGTGAATTCTCACCCATCATCTTAAGTTTTTTCTTGCCTCCATCGTGAAGGGAAGAGACATGCACGGGGAGAAGAACATCTAAATTTGGTGTTGTGGCTCGCTAGTGTTGCCTCTCTAGAGCTGGAATTGCAATTCTCTTTGCTACTTTATCTCAAGGTCATTACATGTTGTGCTTATTGATAATCTACGGTGCCCATTGAGGTTCTCTCTCTCCCCCCTTCTCTCTCTTTCTCTCTCTATCTCCCAAAGGACTATACCTCGATGGTCTGCGGTCGATATGTCTTGCCCCGGTGTTGGTTTTATACGCGTTTGGTTCACATGCAAAAACATCATGCGTGCATTCTATGTGGCGTGCCTATAATTGCAAATGGGACTGCAAAGAAGAAACTTATTAGGGATAAATCACTTCTGGTTCCTTCAAAACAAACTTATTAGGTTGTTAGCGATAGGGTTCAGGTTCAACCTGTGTAACAAAGTCCATGCAATCTTAACTTCCCCCCTCTCTCGTATCCCACTTGTACGATGAATCTGCCTGAACGCCACCCCTATGAGGACTAAAAACCTTAACCTAAACTACTAACCGAAGTTGAGAAACGATTCTCCTCCATGCCACCGAGCACCGGAGAGGCAAGCGGAGGGGAGGCGAATCCATATACCCATAAGTGATGCTTGGAGGGGAGGTGTATGCCCTAGCCACCACTTAGGAAAAAGAAACTATTTGTAAGTTCTACTGCTAGTACCTATTGCAACAAGCACACCACCCCTAACCTTGTTCTAGCACTCCATCCTAATTTGGGCCCCAACAACTGGAGGAGGATTTGTGGTCTATGGGACATCTACACCCTATATGGGAAAAAATTAGTAATTCAACAAAAAGTCAAAAATTCCTGAAAATATTTTTGAAATAAACTTGACTTTCTATTGTACTCTTAAGAAAAAATTCACAAAAGGAAAATATCCCTTTGACTTCTTTTCAAAAAAGAATTTTTTTTGCTAAAATAGTGTGAATAGTGACCTATAATAGCAAATAAATTTTGTCTTTTTTGCTGTGAGGTCAACTTTTGTATTTTTTCGTGAAAATTTATATACTAGTGCAAAAGTAAGTCAAGTGTTTTGTCAAAATAGTTCTTCCCTATTTTGTCTTTTTAGTAAAATATTTAAAAAAACATCATATAGGGTGCATATACAACCAAGAACACAAATGTATTTCCCCCCAACAGCTGAGGTACATGAAAGTACTCAAACCCTCCTCCTCCTTCTATGCTGGGCATATTACCGATTTCCTGATTAATTTAATTCATAAATAAATTTGATGATACTTCAACAATATTAATCTCATATTGGTACATAAATGTATGAGACGTACTAGACATAGAATAGTTAAATCTATGATAGCAACAATTATGGCCAACCCATGAATAAGTAAGTAAGCGATGAACAAATCACACTCTCCAGTTGAAAAGGTCAGAGCCATGGCAGTGGCAGATGCTTCACCAATCTTCTTTGTGGAGTTGGTCACACCAGCCATGGCGATATCAGGGAGGTCCAGGAAGTAGTACAAGTTGATGATGAGTGGGTCTTGTGTCATGGTTTAGAGCACACTTGTTGCACATTTTCGTATCAAAATGTCTGATATCATATCCATCTAGCCATTTTTATGTCAATTTTGCATATAAAAAAGTTTGTTGTGCATTTTATTGAGGTAATTGCCTAACGTTTCATTTTCATTAGTATTTCCTTGGTTTTGTTTACTAGTGCAAAAGTAAGTCAAGTGTTTTGTCAAAACAGTTCTTACATATTTTGTCTTTTTAGTAAAATATTTTAAAAAATCATCATATAGGGTGCATATACAAGCAAGAACACAAATGTATTTCCCCCCAACAACTGAGGTACATGAAAGTCCTCAAACCCTCCTCCTCCTTCTATGCTGGGCATATTACCGATTTCCTGATTAATTTAATTCATAAATAAATCTGATGATACTTCAACAATATTAATCTCATATTGGTACATAAATGTATGAGACGTACTAGACATAGAATAGTTAAATCTATGATAGCAGCAATTATGGCCAACACATGAATAAGTAAGTACGCGATGAACAAATCATACTCTCCAGTTGAAAAGGTCAGAGCCATGGCGATGGTAGATGCTTCACCAATCTTCTTTGTGGAGTTGGTCACACCAGCCATGGCGATATCAGGGAGGTCCAGGAAGTAGTACAAGTTGATGATGAGTGGGTCTTGTGTCATGGTTTAGAGCACACTTGTTGCACATTTTCGTATAAAAATGTCTGATATCATATCCATCTAGCCATTTTTATGTCAATTTTTGATACGTCTCCAACGTATCTATAATTTTTGATTGCTCCATGCTATTATATTATCTATTTTGGATGTTAATGGGCTTTATTTTACACTTTTATATCATTTTTGGGACTAACCTACTAATCGGAGGCCCAACCCAAATTGCTGTTTTTGCCTATTTTAGGGTTTCGAAGAAAAGGAATATCAAACGGAGTCCAAACGGAATGAAACCTTAGGGAACGTGATTTTCTCAACAAACGTGATCCAGGAGACTTGGAGTGGCCGTGAAGAAACAAGGGAGGAAGGCACGAGGCAGGGGGGCGCCCTCCACCCTCGTGGGCCCTCCGTTGCTCCACCGACATACTTCTTCCTCCTATATATATCCACGTACCCCCAAACATCCAGGAGCACCACGAAAACCTAATTCTACCGCCGCAACCTTCTGTACCCGAGAGATCCCATCTCGGGGCCTTTTCCGGAGCTCCGCCGGAGGGGGCATTGATCACGGAGGGCCTCTACATCAACTCCATGGCCTCTCCGGTGATGTGTGAGTAGTTTACTTCAGACATACGGGTCCATAGTTATTAGCTAGATGGCTTCTTCTCTCTCTTTGGATCTCAATACAAAGTTCTCCTCGATTCTCTTGGAGATCTATTCGATGTAATCTTCTTTTGCGGTGTGTTTGTCGAGATCCGATGAATTGTGGGTTTATGATCCAGATTATCTATGAATAATATTTGATTCTCCTCTGAATTCTTTTATGTATGATTGGTTTATCTTTGCAAGTCTCTTCGAATTATCAGTTTGGTTTGGCCTACTAGATTGATCTTTCTTGCAATGGGAGAAGTGCTTAGCTTTGGGTTCAATATTGCGGTGCTCGATCCCAGTGACAGAAAGGGAACCAACACGTATTGTATTGTTGCTATCGAGGATTGATGTCTACTACACAACCTTCTTCTTGTAGACGTTGTTGGGCCTCCAAGTGTAGAGGTTTGTAAGATAGTAGCAAATTTCCCTCAAGTGGATGACCTAAGGTTTATCAATTCGTGGGAGGCGTAGGATGAAGATGGTCTCTCTCAAACAACCCCGCAACCAAATAACAAAGAGTCTCTTGTGTCCCCAACACACCCAATACAATGGTAAATTGTATAGGTGCACTAGTTCGGCGAAAAGATGGTGATACAAGTGCAATATGGATGGTAGATAAAGGTTTTTGTAATCTGAAATTATAAAAACAGCAAGGTAACTAATGATAAAAGTGAGCGTAAACGGTATTGCAATGCGTTGAAACAAGGCCTAGGGTTCATACTTTCACTAGTGCATGTTCTCTCAACAATAATAACATAATTGGATCATATAACTATCCCTCAACATGCAACAAAGAGTCACTCCAAAGTCACTAATAGCGGAGAACAAACAAAGAGATTATGGTAGGGTCCGAAACCACCTCAAAGTTATCCTTTCTGATCGATCTATTCAATAGTCCGTAGTAAAATAACATAAAGCTATTCTTTCCGTTCAATCTATCATAGAGTTCTGAAGTCTACTACACAACCTTCTTCTTGTAGACGTTGTTGGGCCTTCAAGTGTAGAGGTTTGTAGGACAGTAGCAAATTTCCCTCAAGTGGATGACCTAAGGTTTATCAATCCGTAGGAGGCGTAGGATGAAGATGGTCTCTCTCAAGCAACCCTGCAACCAAATAACTTTTGGGTTTCGTAGTAATTTCAAAAAATTTCCTACGCACACGCAAGATCATGGTGATGCATAGCAACGAGAGGGGGAGAGTGTGATCTATGTACCCTTGTAGATCGACAACGGAAGCATTAACTTGGTTGATGTAGTCGTACGTCTTCACGGCCCGACCGATCAAGCACCGAAACTATGGCACCTCCGAGTTCTAGCACACGTTCAGCTCGATGACGATCCCCGGACTCCGATCCAGCAAAGTGTCGGGGAAGAGTTCCGTCAGCACAACGGCGTGGTGACGATCTTGATGTACTACCGTCGCAGGGCTTCGCCTAAGCACCGCTACAATATTATCGAGGACTGTGGTGGAAGGGGGCACCGCAAACGGCTAAGAATATGATCACGTGGATCAACTTGTGTTCCTAGGGGTGCCCCTTGCCTCCGTATATAAAGGCTCAAAGGGGGGGGCGGGCAAGAGGAGGCGCGCCAGGACGAGTCCTACTCCCTCCGGGAGTAGGACCCCCCCTTTTCCTAGTTGGAATAGGATTCGTGGAGGGGGGAAAGAGGAGAGAGAGGAGGAAGGGGGCTGGCCCCCTCTCCTTGTCCTATTCGGACCAAGGGGGGGAGGGGCGCGCGGCCCATCTCTGGCCACCTCTCCTCTCTTCCACTAAGGCCCACTAAGGCCCATATACCTCCCGGGGGGTTCCGGTAACCTCTCGATACTCTGGTAAAATCCCGATTTCACCCGGAACACTTCCGATATCCAAACATAGGCTTCCAATATATATCTTTATGTCTTGAACATTTCGAGACTCCTCGTCATCACCGTGATCACATCCGGGACTCCGAACAAACTTCGGTACATCAAAATGCATAAACTCATAATATAACTATCATCGTAACCTTAAGTGTGCGGACCCTACGGGTTCGAGAACAATGTAGACATGACCGAGACACGTCTCCGGTCAATAACCAATAGCGGAACCTGGATGCTCATATTGGCTCCTACATATTCTACGAAGATCTTTTATCGATCAGACCGCATAACAACATACGTTCTTCCCTTTGTCATCGGTATGTTACTTGCCCGAGATTCGATCGTCGGTATCCCATACCTAGTTCAATCTCGTTACTGGCAAGTCTCTTTACTCGTTCCGTAATACATCATCCTGCAACTAACTCATTAGTTGCAATGCTTGCAAGGCTTCAGTGATGTGCATTACCGAGAGGGCCCAGAGATACCTCTCCGACAATCGGAGTGACAAATCCTAATCTCGAAATACGCCAACCCAACTTGTACCTTTGGAGACACCTGTAGAGCTCCTTTATAATTACCCAGTTATGTTGTGACGTTTGGTAGCACACAAAGTGTTCCTCCGGCAAATGGGAGGTGCATAATCTCATAGTCATAGGAACATGTATAAGTCATGAAGAAAGCAATAGCAACATACTAAACGATCGGGTGCTAAGCTAATGGAATGGGTCATGTCAATCAGATCATTCAACTAATGATGTGATCCCGTTAATCAAATGACAACTCTTTGTCCATGGTTAGGAAACATAACCATCTTTGATTAATGAGCTAGTCAAGTAGAGGCATACTAGTGACACTCTGTTTGTCTATGTATTCACACATGTATTATGTTTCCGGTTAATACAATTCTAGCATGAATAATAAACTTTTATCATGATATAAGGAAATAAATAATAACTTTATTATTGCCTCTAGGGCATATTTCCTTCAGTCTCCCACTTGCACTAGAGTCAATAATCTAGATTATACTGTAATGATTCTAACACCCATGGAGCCTTGGTGCTGATCATGTTTTGCTCATGGAAGAGGCTTAGTCAACGGGTCTGCTACATTCAGACCATATATATCTTGCAAATCTCTATGTCTCCCACCTGGACTAGATCCCGGATGGAATTGAAGCGTCTTTTGATGTGCTTGGTTCTTTTGTGAAATCTGGATTCCTTCGCCAAGGCAATTGCACCAGTATTGTCACAAAAGATTTTCATTGGACCCGATGCACTAGGTATGACACCTAGATCGGATATGAATTCCTTCATCCAGACTCCTTCATTTGCTGCTTTCGAAGCAGCTATGTACTCCGCTTCACATGTAGATCGTGCCACGACGCTTTGTTTAGAACTGCACCAACTGACAACTCCACCATTTAATGTAAACACGTTTCCGGTTTGCGATTTAGAATCGTCCGGATCAGTGTCAAAGCTTGCATCAACATAACCGTTTACGATGAGCTCTTTGTCACCTCCATATACGAGAAACATATCCTTAGTCCTTTTAAGGTACTTCAGGATGTTCTTGACCGCTGTCCAGTGATCCACTCCTGGATTACTTTGGTACCTCCCTGCTAGACTTATAGCAATGCACACATCAGGTTTGGTACACAGCATTGCATACATGATAGAGCCTATGGCTGAAGCATAGGGAACATCTTTCATTTTCTCTCTATCTTCTGCAGTGGTCGGGCATTGAGTCTGACTCAACTTCACACCTTGTAACACAGGCAAGAACCCTTTCTTTGCTTGATCCATTTTGAACTTCTTCAAAACTTTGTCAAGGTATGTGCTTTGTGAAAGTCCAATTAAGTGTCTTGATCTATCTCTATAGATCTTAATGCCTAATATGTAAGCAGCTTCACCGAGGTCTTTCATTGAAAAACTCTTATTCAAGTATCCCTTTATGCTATCCAGAAATTCTATATCATTTCCAATCAGTAATATGTCATCCACATATAATATCAGAAATGCTACAGAGCTCCCACTCACTTTCTTGTAAATACAGGCTTCTCCGAAAGTCTGTATAAAACCAAATGCTTTGATCACACTATCAAAGTGTTTATTCCACCTCCGAGAGGCTTGCACCAGTCCATAAATGGATCGCTGGAGCCTGCACACTTTGTTAGCTCCCTTTGGATCGACAAAACCCTTTGGTTGCATCATATACAACTCTTCTTCCAGAAATCCATTTAGGAATGCAGTTTTGACATCCATCTGCCAAATTTCATAATCATAAAATGCGGCAATTGCTAACATGATTCGGACATACTTAAGCATCGCTACGGGTGAGAAGGTCTCATCGTAGTCAATCCCTTGAACTTGCTGAAACCCTTTTGCGACAAGTCGAGCTTTGTAGACAGTAATACTACCGTCGGCGTCAGTCTTCTTCTTGAAGATCCATTTATTCTCAATTGCTTGCCGATCATTGGGCAAGTCAACCAAAGTCCACACTTTGTTCTCATACATGGATCCCATTTCAGATTTCATGGCTTCAAACCATTTTGCGGAATCTGGGCTCACCATCGCTTCTTCATAGTTCGTAGGTTCATCATGATCTAGTAGCATAACTTCCAGAACAGGATTACCTATCACTCTGGCGCGGATCTCACTCTGGTTGATCTACGAGGTTCAGTAGTATCTTGTTCTGAAGTTTCATGATCATTATCATTAGCTTCCTCACTAATTGGTGTAGGTGTCACAGAAATAGTTTTCTGTGATGCACTACTTTCCAATAAGGGAGCAGGTACAGTTACCTCGTCAAGTTCTACTTTCCTCCCACTCACTTCTTTCGAGAGAAACTCCTTCTCCAGAAAGTTTCCGAACTTAGCAACAAAAGTCTTGCCTTCGGATCTGTGATAGAAGGTGTATCCAATAGTCTCCTTTGGATATCCTATGAAGACACATTTCTCCGATTTGGGTTCGAGCTTATCAGGTTGAAGCTTTTTCACATAAGCATCGCAGCCCCAAACTTTCAGAAACGACAACTTTGGTTTCTTGCCAAACCATAGCTCATAAGGCATCGTCTCAACGGATTTTGATGGTGCCCTATTTAACGTGAATGCGGCCGTCTCCAAAGCATAACCCCAAAACGATAGCGGTAAATCAGTAAGAGACATCATAGATTGCACCATATCTAGTAAAGTACGATTACGACGTTCGGACACACCATTACGCTGTGGTGTTCCGGGTGGCGTGAGTTGCGAAACTATTCCGCATTGTTTCAAATGTACACCAAACTCGTAACTCAAATATTCTCCTCCACGATCAGATCGTAGAAACTTTATTTTCTTATTACGATGATTTTCAACTTCACTCTGAAATTCTTTGAACTTTTCAAACGTTTCGGACTTATGTTTCATTAAGTAGACATACCCATATCTTCTTAAGTCATCTGTGAAGGTGAGAAAATAACGATATCCACCACGAGCCTCAATATTCATCGGACCACATACATCTGTATGTATGATTTCCAACAAATCTATTGCTCTCTCCATAGTACCGGAGAACAGTGTTTTAGTCATCTTGCCCATGAGGCACGGTTCGCAAGTACCAAGTGATTCATAATCAAGTGGTTCCAAAAGCCCATTAGTATGGAGTTCCTTCATGCGCTTTACACCGATATGACCTAAAGGGCAGTGCCACAAATAAGTTGCACTATCATTATCAACTCTGCATCTTTTGGCTTCAACATTATGAATATGTGTGTCACTACTATCGAGAGAATAGACCATTCTTCAAGGGTGCATGACCAGAAAAGATATTACTCATATAAATAGAACAACCATTATTCTCTGATTTAAATGAATAACCGTCTCGCATCAAACAAGATCCAGATATAATGTTCATGCTTAACGCTGGCACCAAATAACAATTATTTAGGTCTAATATTAATCCCGAAGGTAGATGTAGAGGTAGCGCGCTGACCGCGATCACATCGACTATGGAACCGTTTCCCACGCGCATCGTCACCTCGTCCTTAGCCAATCTTCGCTTAATCCGTAGTCCCTGTTTCGAGTTGCAAATATTAGCAACAGAACCAGTATCAAATACCCAGGTACTACTGCAAGCATTAGTAAGGTACACATCAATAACATGTATATCACATATACCTTTGTTCACCTTGCTATCCTTCTTATCCGCCAAATACTTGGGGCAGTTCCGCTTCCAGTGACCAGTCTGCTTGCAGTAGAAGCACTCAGTTTCAGGCTTAGGTCCAGACTTGGGTTTCTTCTCTCGAGCAGCAACTTGCTTGCTGTTCTTCTTGAAGTTCCCCTTCTTCTTCCCTTTGCCCTTTTTCTTGAAACTAGTGGTCTTGTTGACCATCAACACTTGATGCTCCTTCTTGATTTCTACCTCCGCAGCTTTCAGCATTGCGAAGAGCTCGGGAATAGTCTTATTCATCCCTTGCATATTATAGTTCACCAAAAGCTCTTGTAGCTTGGTGGAAGTGAGTGGAGAATTCTGTCAATGACGCTATCATCCGGAAGATTAACTCCCAGTTGAATCAAGTGATTACAATACCCAGACATCTTGAGTATATGCTCACTGACAGAACTGTTCTCCTCCATCTTGCAGCTATAGAACTTATTGGAGACTTCATATCTCTCAATCCGGGCATTTGCTTGAAATATTAACTTCAACTCCTGGAACATCTCATATGCCCCATGACGTTCAAAACGTCGTTGAAGTCCCGGTTCCAAGCCGTAAAGCATGGCACATTGAACTATCGAGTAGTCATCAGCTTTGCTCTGCCAGACATTCATAACATCTGGTGTTGCTCCAGCAGCAGGCCTGGCACCCAGCGGTGCTTCCAGGACGTAATTCTTCTGTGCAGCAATGAGGATAATCCTCAAGTTACGGACCCAGTCCGTGTAATTGCTACCATCATCTTTCAACTTTGCTTTCTCAAGGAACGCATTAAAATTCAACGGAACAACAGCACGGGCCATCTATCTACAATCAAACATACATAAGCAAGATACTATCAGGTACTAAGTTCATGATAAAATTAGGTTCAATTAATCACATTACTTAAAGAACTCCCACTTAGATAGACATCCCTCTAATCCTCTAAGTGATTACGTGATCCAAATCAACTAAACCATGTCCGATCATCACGTGAGATGGAGTAGTTTCATTGGTGAACATCACTATGTTGATCATATCTACTATATGATTCACGCTCGACCTTTCGATCTCCGTGTTCCGAGGCCATATCTGTATATGCTTGGCTCGTCAAGTATAACCTGAGTATTCTGCGTGTGCAACTGTTTTGCACCCGTTGTATTTGAACGTAGAGCCTATCACACCTGATCATCACGTGGTGTCTCAGCACGAAGAACTTTCGCAACGGTGCATACTCAGGGAGAGCACTTCTTGATAATTAGTGAGAGATCATCTTATAATGCTACCGTCAATCAAAGCAAGATAAGATGCATAAAAGATAAACATCACATGCAATCAATATAAGTGATATGATATGGCCATCATCATCTTGTGCTTGTGATCTCCATCCTCGAAGCACCGTCGTGATCACCATCGTCACCGGCGCGACACCTTGATCTCCATCGTAGCATCGTTGTCGTCTCGCCAATCTCATGCTTCCACGACTATCGCTACCGCTTAGTGATAAAGTAAAGCATTACAGCGCGATTGCATTGCATACAATAAAGCGACAACCATATGGCTCCTGCCAGTTGCCGATAACTCGGTTACAAAACATGATCATCTCATACAATAAAATTTAGCATCATGTCTTGACCATATCACATCACAACATGCCCTGCAAAAACAAGTTAGACGTCCTCTACTTTGTTGTTGCAAGTTTTACGTGGCTGCTACGGGCTTAAGCAAGAACCAATCTTACCTACGCATCAAAACCACAACGATAGTTTGTCAAGTTGGTGCTATTTTAACCTTCGCAAGGACCGGGCGTAGCCACACTCGGTTCAACTAAAGTTGGAGAAACTGTCACCCGCTAGCCACCTTTGTGCAAAGCACGTCGGGAGAACCGGTCTCGCGTAAGCGTACACGTAATGTCGGTCCGGGCCGCTTTGTCCAACAATA
Source organism: Triticum aestivum (assembly GCF_018294505.1). Taxonomy (NCBI): domain Eukaryota; kingdom Viridiplantae; phylum Streptophyta; class Magnoliopsida; order Poales; family Poaceae; genus Triticum; species Triticum aestivum. The sequence goes on along the minus strand of NC_057797.1, from coordinate 752,753,446 downwards.
CCGCCGAACCAAAGTATGACATGCTGGTAAGCAGTATGACTTATATCGCCCACAACTCACTTGTGTTCTACTCGTGCATATAACATCAACACATAAAACCAGGCTCGGATGCCACTGTTGGGTTTCGTAGTAATTTCAAAAAAATTCCTACGCACACGCAAGATCATGGTGATGCATAGCAACGAGAGGGGGAGAGTGTGATCTACGTACCCTTGTAGATCGACAATGGAAGCGTTAACTTGGTTGATGTAGTCGTACGTCTTCACGGCCCGACCGATCAAGCACCGAAACTACGGCACCTCCGAGTTCTAGCACACGTTCAGCTCGATGACGATCCCCGGACTCCGATCCAGCAAAGTGTCAGGGAAGAGTTCCGTCAGCACAACGGCGTGGTGACGATCTTGATGTACTACCATCGCAGGGCTTCGCCTAAGCACCGCTACAATATTATCGAGGACTATGGTGGAAGGGGGCACCGCACACGGCTAAGAATATGATCACGTGGATCAACTTGTGTTCCTAGGGGTGCCCCTTGCCTCTGTATATAAAGGCTCAAAGGGGGGGGCGGCCAAGAGGAGGCGCGCCAGGAGGAGTCCTACTCCCTCCGGGAGTAGGACTCCCCCCTTTTCCTAGTTGGAATAGGATTCGTGAGGGGGGAAAGAGGAGAGAGAGGAGGAAGGGGGGCCGGCCCCCTCTCCCTGTCCTATTCGGACCAAGGGGGGGAGGGGCGCGCGGCCCATCTCTGGCCACCTCTCCTCTCTTCCACTAAGGCCCACTAAGGCCCATATACCTCCCGGGGGGTTCCGGTAACTTCCCGGTACTCCGGTAAAATCCCGATTTCACCCGGAACACTCCCGATATCCAAACATAGGCTTCCAATATATCAATCTTTATGTCTCGACCATTTCGAGACTCCTCGTCATTTCCGTGATCACATCCGGGACTCCGAACAAACTTCGGTACATCAAAATGCATAAACTCATAATATAACTGTCATCGTAACCTTAAGCGTGCGGACCCTACGGGTTCGAGAACAATGTAGACATGACTGAGACACGTCTCCGGTCAATAACCAATAGCGGAACCTGGATGCTCATATTGGCTCCTACATATTCTACGAAGATCTTTTATCGGTCAGACCGCATAACAACATATGTTGTTCCCTTTGTCATCGGTATGTTACTTTCCCGAGATTCGATCGTCGGTATCCCATACCTAGTTCAATCTCGTTACCGGCAAGTCTCTTTACTCGTTCCGTATTACATCATCCCGCAACTAACTCATTAGTTGAAATTCTTGCAAGGCTTCAGTGATGTGCATTACCGAGAGGGCCCAGAGATACCTCTCCGACAATCGGAGTGACAAATCCTAATCTCGAAATACGCCAACCCAACATGTACCTTTGGAGACACCTGTAGAGCTCCTTTATAATCACCCAGTTACGTTGTGACGTTTGGTAGCACACAAAGTGTTCCTCCGGCAAACTGGAGTTGCATAATCTCATAGTCATAGGAACATGTATAAGTCATAAAGAAAGCAATAGCAACATACAAAACGATCGGGTGCTAAGCTAATGGAATGGATCATGTCAATCAGATCATTCAACTAATGATGTGATCCTGTTAATCAAATGACAACTCTTTGTCCATGGTTAGGAAACATAACCATCTTTGATTAACGAGCTAGTCAAGTAGAGGCATACTAGTGACACTCTGTTTGTCTATGTATTCACACATGTATTATGTTTCCGGATAATACAATTCTAGCATGAATAATAAACTTTTATCAAGATATAAGGAAATAAATAATAACTTTATTATTGCCTCTAGGGCATATTTCCTTCAATAACAAAGAGTCTCTTGTCTCCCAAAACACCCAATACAATGGTAAATTGTATAGGTGCACTAGTTCATCGAAGAGATGGTGATACAAGTGCAATATGGATGATAGATGTGGGTTTTTGTAATTTGAAAATATAAAAACAGCAAGGTAACTAATGATAAAAGTAAGTACAAACGGTATTGCAATGCATTAAAACAAGGCCTAAGGTTCATACTTTCACTAGTGCAAGTCCTCCCAACAATAATAACATAATTGGATCATATAACTATCCCTCAACATGCAACAAAGAGTCACTCCAAAGTCACTAATAGCGGAGAACAAACAAAGAGATTATGGTAGGGTACGAAACCACCTCAAAGTTATTCTTTCCAATCAATCCGTTGGGCTATTCCTATAAGTGTCACAAACAGCCCTAGAGTTCATACTAGAATAACACTTAAGACACAAATCAAGCAAAAGCCTAATGTCACCTAGATACTCCAATGTCACCTCAAGTATCCGTGGGTATGATTATACAATATGCATCACACAATCTCAGATTCATCTATTCAACCAACACATAGAACCTCAAAGAGTTCCCCAAAGTTTCTATCGGAGAGTCAAGACGAAAACGTGTGCCAACCCCTATGCATAGATTCCCAAGGTCACGGAACCCGCAAGTTGATCACCAAAACATACATCAAGTGGATCATAGAATACCCCGTTGTCACCACAGGTATCCCACGCAAGACATACATCAAGTGTTCTCAAATCCTTAAAGACTCAATCTGATAAGATAACTTCAAAAGGAAAACTCAATCCATTACAAGAGAGTAGAGGGGGAGAAACATCATAAGATCCAACTATAATAGCAAAGCTTGCGATACATCAAAATCGTACCACCTCAAGAACATGAGAGAGAGAGAGAGATCAAACACATAGCTACTGGTACATACCCTCAGCACCGAGGGAGAACTACTCCCTCCTCGTCATGGAGAGCATCGGGATGATGAAGATGGCCACTGGAGAGGGATTCCCCCTCCGGCAGGGTGTCGGAACATGTCTAGATTGGTTTTCGGTGGCTACAGAGGCTTCTGGCGGCGGAACTCCCAATCTATTGTGCTCCCCGATGTTTTTAGGGTATATGGGTATATATTGGAGGAATAAGTATGTCGATGGACCTCCGGGCTGTCCACGAGGCAGGCGGGCGCGCCCCCACCCTCGTGGGCAGCCCGGGACTCTCCTGGTCCATCTTCGATACTCCGTGGGCTTCTTCTGGTCCAAAAATAAGTTCCGTGAAGTTTCAGGTCAATTGGACTCCATTTGATTTTCCTTTTCTGCGATACTCTAAAACAAGGAAAAACAGAAACTGGCACTGGGCTCTGGGTTAATAGGTTAGTCCCAAAAATAATATAAAAGTGCATAATAAAGCCCATAAACATCCAAAACAGATAATATAATAGCATGGAACAATAAAAAATTATAGATATGTTGTAGACGTATCAGCATACCCAAGCTTAATTCCTGCTCGTCCTCGAGTAGGTAAATGATAAAAACAGAATTTTTGATGTGGAATGCTACGTAACATATTTCTCTATGTAATTCTTTATTGTGGCAAGAATATTCAGATCCATAAGATTCAAGACAAAAGTTTAATATTGACATAAAAATAATAATACTTCAAGCATACTAACCAAGCAATCATGTCTTCTCAAAATAACATGGCCAAAGAAAGCTATCCCTACAAAATCATATAGTCTGGCTATGCTCCATCTTCACCACCCAACGTATTTAAATCATGCACAACCCCGATGACAAGCCAAGCAATTGTTTCATACTTTTGATGTTCTCAAACTTTTTCAATCTTCACGAAATACATGAGCGTGAGCCATGGACATAGCACTAATGTGGAATAGAATGGTGGTTGTGGAGAAGACAAAAAGGGAGAAGATAGTCTCACATCAACTAGGCGTATCAACGGGCTATGGAGATGCCCATTAATAGATATCAATCTGAGTGAGTAGGGATTGCCATGCAACAGATGCAGTAGAGCTATAAATGTATGAAAGCTCAACAAAAGAAACTAAGTGGGTGTGCATCCAACTTGCTTGCTCATGAAGACCTAGGGCACTTGAGGAGGTCCATTGATGGAATATACAAGCCAAGTTCTATAATGAAAATTTCCCACTAGTATATGAAAGTGACAAAACAAGAGACTCTCTATCATGAAGATCATGGTGCTACTTTGACGCACAAGTGTGGAAAAAAAGGATAGTAGCATTGTCCCTTTTTTATTTGGCCTTTCTTCTTTTTTTGGCCTTTCTTTTTTTTCTTTTTTTGGGGACAATACTCTATGAATGATGATCATCACACTTCTATTTATTTACAACTCAATGATTACAACTCGATACTAGAACAAAGTATGACTCTATATGAATGCCTCCGGCGGTGTACCGGGATAGCAATGATGCACGAGTGACATGTATGGAAAAATTATGAACAGTGGCTTTGCCACAAATACAATGTCAACTACATGATCATGCAAAGCAATATGACAATGATGGAGCGCGTCATAGTAAACGGAACGGTGGAAAGTTGCAAGGCAATATATCTCGGAATGGCTATGGAAATGCCATGATAGGTAGGTATGGTGGCTGTTTTGAGGAAGGTATATGGTGGGTGTATGATACCAGCGAAAGGTGCACGGTATTAGAGAGGCTAGCAATGGTGGAAGGGTGAGAGTGCATATAATCCATGGACTCAACATTAGTCATAAAGAACTCACATACTTATTGCAAAAATCTATTAGTTATCAAAGCAAAGTACTACGCGCATGCTCCTAGGGGGATAGATTGGTAGGAAAAGACCATCGCTCGTCCCCGACCGCCACTCATAAGGAGGACAATCAATAAACAAATCATGCTCCGATTTCGTCACATAATGGTTCACCATACCACTACTAGGGAAAACCCTATACACAGAATCTTAGCAGCAACGCGGCTCAAAAAGGAGCGCTGCTGCTAATTAGCAGTAGCGCGGGTGTGCAAAACCCGCTACTGACAAGTGCTTAGCAGTAGCGCGCTCGGCGTAACCCGCGCTGCTACAAATATCGACCGACAGTGCCCACCCAACTCCATTTAGCAGCAGCGCGGTGCCGCGAGCAGCGCTACTGCTATAGTTGTAGCAATAGCGCGGTTTTTCTGAGGTCGCTGCTGCTAATTTTCAAATCGGGCACACTTTTGGTCCCGGTTAGCAGTAGCGCTTGTACCGAAAGCGTGATGCTGCTACTTTCTTAGCAGCAACGCGTTTTACGTCCCGCGCTACTGCTAATCCGCACCCACCATCTTTTCCCCACCCGTCCTCCCCCTCCCCCTCCTCTCCCTTTCCCCTACCTCTCCCACTCTCACTCTTCTTCTTCCTCAATACTTCTCCCCCATTACTCTCCCTCTTCTACCTACCTTTCTCTCTCTTCATTACTCCTACCTAACTACACCACCTCCATTAATGCATCTCCTTTCTCTTTTTCCTTCCCCCTCCACCAGTTGAAGTTGTCTCCTCCCAAATTAGGTAGCTAGGTAGATGTAGCATTTAGTTAAGTGACCTATTTGCCCCCCAACTAGATCTATCTTTGTCAAGAAGAGCTTTGTGCACTTTTGATCTCCCTACACCATCATCTCCACCGTGTGCTCGATCTCGAGATATAGGTGATTAAAATTTCATGCTTTTGCAAAATGGAAATATGTTTATGTGTGTGTGATATGTTTATGGAAATTGTGTGTGTGGCATGAGTTGATGCCAAATTGTGCTTTTGAGTTGCCTATGTTTTGCTGAAATGTCGATTTATTTCCGTTTCGGTGAATTCCGGGCAAACTCTAGATCTATACATGTCCTATTTTTAAGGAAGGTCATGCCGAATTTTTGTATGACTTTGATGCATGCACGCATTTCTATAATCAATTTGTTTATTATTACCGTGCAGAGTTGACGATGGTCAGTGGAACGATGGTGGATAGGTGGTTGTGGTCGGCGGTGCTGGACATGAAAGAAAATAACCGGACAGAGGTTTTATGTCCGTGTTGAAAATGCAAAGGAATAGTTTGGATCGACCCCCATGACAATGGTCGTGTCGAAGCGCACCTGCTCATGACTGGTTTCATGGATGGCTATACTCGGTGGATAATTGAAGATGAGGATGACGATGTTGAGGATGCCGACGGGGCAGGCAATGATGACACGGGGCAAGACGAAGAGATGATCGATAATGGCGGCGGGGAAGAGGCCGGACATGGCGGCGGAGAAGGGGCCGGACATGGCGGCGGAGAGAACGACATGGACTCCACGCAGCAGAGTTCGTCGGTACTAAGTTCAATCGTGCGGGACCCTCATGTTCAAGCATTGCTTCGCAAGGAGACGAGTACTGAGAGAGCTGCTTCTAGAGAGGAGGCTAAGCTGGAGCAACTGGTGGTAGATTCGAACACTCCATTGTATGATGGTTGCAATCCTGAGGTGACCCGCTTGAGTTTCACGCTCCAACTCCTGAAGACGAAGGCTAAAAACAAATGGACCGACACTAGCCTCGATGAGCATCTCAAGTACCTAAAGGATGTTCTTCCCGCGGGCAATCTATGTCCTAGTAGTGTTGATGAGGCCAAGAAGATCGTGTGTCCTCTTGATCTGCCACACGTTAGATACCATGCATGCATCAACGATTGCATAATTTATCGGAAGGAGCACGCGGAAAAAACAAGCTGTCCGGTGTGCAATGCTTCTCGATACAAGAAGGCCGGGAAGAAATGTCCCCAGAAAGTGGTATGGTACTTACCGATTACTCCCCGTCTCCAGACGTATTTTGTAGATCCCAATGAAGCAAAGCTAATGCGCTGGCACGCGGAGAGGAAGAAGCCCGACGATGGAGATGATCCGAAGATGAGACACGTCAAGGATGGAAGCCAGTGGAGAGCGTTGAACAGCTTCTATCGGTATTTTGAATGTGATGCAAGGAACATCGTGCTCGGCGCGTGTACCGATGGCATGAATCCGTTTGGCAACCAGAACACCAACCATAGCACATGGCCCGTGTTTGTATGGATGTACAACCTCCCCCCTGGTTGTGCATGAAATCGAAGTACATTCACATGAGCATGCTTATTCAAGGGCCGAAACAACCAGGAAATAATATTAATTTGTATTTGGGGCTACTTCAAGAGGAGTTAGACACGTTATGGAAAACACAGGCCAAGACATGGGACGCCAGCAAAGGCGAGTATTTCAACATGAGAGCCGCGCTGATCACGACAGTGCAGGACTATCTCGGTTATGGATATGTGGCAGGCCAGGTGTGCCATGGATATTGCGGATGCACGCGGTGCATGGATGATACAACGTATCAGCAGCTAACGTCAAGGAAATATGGCGGGTCTGGGAAAATTGTGTACATGGGGCATCGAAGATGGCTCGAACAGGACGACCCGTGGAGAAACCGTGGAGATCTATTCAATGGTCACGCTGAGCATCGAGGACCTCCACCTAAGCGGAGCGGTGCCGAAATCGATGGGCTGTTGAAAAACTGGAAGGAGTGCCTCGCGCCGGGAAAGACGATGAGAAAGGCGCCGGAGCCGCTGCTGAAGGTATGGAAGACGAGGTCTGTGTTCTGGGACTTGGAGTACTGGCACAAACTCGATACAACTCATTGCCTTGATCAAATGCATATCTGTAAGAATGTCCTTGAGAGCTTGCTCGCAACACTAATGAACATGCCGGATAAGACCAAGGATGGGCCGAGGGCAAGAAAAGACTTGCAAGATTTGAAAATCAGGGAAGATCTGCACATGCCGCCCCATAAAATGTCAGACGAGACAGAGACGGAGACAGAGGCACGAGAGAAGAAGGGCAAGAAAATAAAGAAAGAGGATTATTGCCCCCCTTCTTGCTTCACCTTAAGTCAGGCTGAGATCGATCAATTCTTTAAGTGCCTTACCGGAGTCAAAGTTAGTTCCGGTTACTATGGCAAGATAAACAGATATCTAGACGGGGACAAGAAAAGGTTCAGCGGGATGAAGTCCCATGAGTGTCATGTGATGATGATGCAGATACTACCTGTTTCCCTTAGAGGGATAATGGACAAGCATGTCCGTGACACGCTTATTGGTCTCTGCAACTTTTTCGACGTCATCTCTCAAAAGTCGATCAGTGTGAAGCAGCTCCGAAGGCTACAGGAAGAGATCGTTGTGATACTGAATGATCTTGAGATGTACTTCCCGCCCGCGTTCTTTGATGTGATGGTGCATCTGTGTGTCCATATTGTGGATGACATAATAGACATGGGGTCGTCATTCCTGCACAACATGATGTCGTTTGAGAGGATGAATGGGATCATCAAAGGATTCGTTCGTAACATGTCCCGGCCGGATGGAAGCATTGTCCAGGGCTATGTGACACAAGAGTGCATCTCTTTCTGTGAGAATTTTCTATATGGCGTAGACCAGCCGCCTGGTGTTAGTGTTGGTTTGCCCGTTAACAAGCACGATGGGAGGCTCGAAGGAGAAGGTCACTGCAACGGTCGTAGGGAACTGCGCGTGGCATACTCAGATAGACGCAGCGACTTTGACAGAGCAAACTTGGTAGTGCTACAACACCTAGACGAGGTAGATCCTTTCGTGGCACTGCACAAAGAAATTATAGCAAAGAAGTATCGTGACCGGGGGGTATGCAGGACGGACGCCGAAGTTACTAGAGAGCACAACTCCACTTTCCTTAATTGGTTCAAAGAGCATATTATTGCTAATCCCCCGGAGGAGGGCTCTAAGGACGGATTGCTCATATACGCCTTAGCATATGGCCCCTCGCCCAACCTCGTAACCTATCAGACATATGATATCAACGGATACATGTTCTACACGGAGGCCAAAGATATGGACAGTGATGATGACAACTCAGGGGTGACGATGGAATGCATGACCAGCAGCGACAACGGCGCAACTGAACGATTTTATGGAAGGGTCGAGGAGATCCGGGAGCTTGACTACTCTGGACTGCACAACACGACGATGTTCCGTGTCAGATGGGCTAAGAATGTCGAAAGAGAAAACCGGATTTTCACTGCCATGACTATACCCGACGCCAAGAGCGCTACCGTGAACGCTATCGCCAAAAACGAGCCATGGGTACACGCTAAGCACGTGACACAATGCTTCTTCATAACCGACCCATGCAATCCCAGTCGTGTTGTCGTGAGGAGAGGCAAAAGGAACATCATTGGAATGGATGGAGTCGCCAACGAGGAAGACTATGATCAGTACGGCAACCCAATGAGGAAAGATGACGATGATGATGAAGTATACGTCAAAAGAAGAATCAATACTACATTACCTAAGAAAAATCGTACTCCATGGAAAAGGCAAATTCACAATGAGAGGCTCAATAATTCTTCGACGAACAAGAAGGGAAAGAAGCTGACTCAAAAACGAAAATGTCAGCGCCGAGGAACCGTATGTTATCGGTCAAATGATGTAATATATATATATATATATATATATATATATATATATATATATATGTTCCTATTTTGTATACACACTTAGCCATTATTATGCATGGGTCCAATGATGTAATATATATGTTCCTATTTTGTATACATATTTAACCGTCAAATGATGCAATATATATCGCCTTCCCTTCGTTCACTGCTCTCGGGAAATAAAAGTGGGAGAAAATAAAGGAAAAGAAAAAGGAAAACTGGCAGTAGCGATTTCCTTATAAAATAGCTACAGTCAAGCTAGCAGTAGCGATTTCCTTATAAAACCGCTACAACTAGTGAAGGTAGTAGCATCGCATTTTATCTAAACTGCTACAGCTAGTGAAGGTAGTAGCAGCGCATTTTATCTAAACCGCTACAGCTAGTGAAGGTAGTAGCAGCGCGTTTTGTCTAAACGCGCTACTGCTACATCCACTTAACCCAAAATTCTCACTCTCCCTGCTTCATCCCGCCTCTTTTCCCCCCAAATCCCCACTCTCTTTTCCCCCGTCGCACCGCCGCACCCCGGCGCTCGCCCCCGACCCTGCCGCTCGCCCCCGACCCGTCGGCCCTCGCCTCCCTCCTCTGCTTCCTCCCCTCCCAACCTCGGCCGTCGTCGGGCCTGCCTCCTCGCCCCTGCACCCTCTGTAAACCCCCCTCTCTCTGCTAGCTAGGGTTCTTCGGTTAATTTACTTAGGTTTTAGTTAGGGCAGTAGGTTAATTAGGTTATCTATTTAGTTATGAATTTAGCTAGGTTTTAAAATAGGATAGAAATTTAGGGTTAAGCAATTGTAGTTAAAAGAAAAGGCAGCATTTAAGCAATTGTCCAAATCAACATCCCTTGTTAAAGGAAATTTAGGTAGGCTAAATTTATATGCAAATTTGAACTGGACATGTGATATGTGGATATGTCATGTTTTGGACATGTCATGTTTGGAATTTGAACATGTCATTTGGACATGTGATGTTTTGGTTCAATTTTGGTAAATGATCCGAGTGGCCTATGTTACGCCGAAATGTTGATTCATTTCCGTTCCGGTGAATTTCAGACGCTCGATATGTCCATTTTTTAGCAAAGGTCTTGCCGAAATTTGTCGTGAATAAAGGCATGATTTGTGCTACATAGTTGGCATATCGAGTGCTGGCATGATGTCTACTACACAACCTTCTTGTTGTACACGTTGTTGGGCCTCCAAGTGCAGAGGTTTGTAGGACAGTAGCAAATTTCCCTCAAGTGGATGACCTAAGGTTTATCAATCCGTAGGAGGCGTAGGTTGAAGATGGTCTCTCTCAAGCAACCCTGCAACCAAATAACAAAGAGTCTCTTGTGTCCCCAACACACCCAATACAATGGTAAATTGTATAGGTGCACTAGTCCGGCGAAGAGATGGTGATACAAGTGGTATATGGATGGTAGATAATAGTTTTTGTAATCTGAAAATATAAAAACAGCAAGGTAACTAATGATAAGAGTGAGCGTAAACGATATTGCAATGCGTTGAAACAAGGCCTAGGGTTCATACTTTCGCTAGTGCAAGTTCCCTCAACAATACTAACATAATTGGATCACATAACTATCCCTCAACATGCAACAAAGAGTCACTCCAAAGTCACTAATAGCGGAGAACGAATGAAGAGATTATGGTAGGGTACGAAACCACCTCAAAGTTATTCTTTCCAATCAATCCATTGGGCTATTCATATAAGTGTCACAAATAGCCCTAGAGTTTGTACTAGAATAACACCTTAAGACACAAATCAACCAAAACCCTAATGTCACCTAGATACTCCAATGTCACCTCAAGTATCCGTGGGTATGATTATACGATATGCATCACACAATCTCAGATTCATCTATTCAACCAACACATAGGACCTCAAAGAGTGCCCCAAAGTTTCTACTGGAGAATCACGACGAAAACGTGTGCCAACCCCTATGCATAGGTTCATGGGCGGAACCCGCAAGTTGATCACCAAAACATACATCAAGTGAATCACGTGATATCCCATTGTCACCACAGATATCCACGGCAAGACATACATCAAGTGTTCTCAAATCTTTAAAGACTCAATCCGATAAGATTACTGCAAAGGGGAAACCCGATTCATTACAAGACATAAGAGGGGGAGGAGAAACATAAGATCCAACTATAATAGCAAAGCTCGCGAGACATCAAGATCGTATCACCTCAAGAACACGAGGGAGAGAGAGAGATCAAACACATAGCTACGGGTACATACCCTCAGCCCCGAGGGAGAACTACTCCCTCCTTGTCATGGAGAGCACCGGGATGATGAAGATGGCCGCCAGAGAGGGATTTCCCCCTCCGGCAGGGTGCCGGAACGGGTCTAGATTGGCTTTTGGTGCTTACAGAGGCTTCTGGCGGCAGAACTCCCGATCTATTGTCTGTTCTGGAAGTTTTAGGTTACATAGGTATATATGGGTGCAGGAGGTACGTCGATGGACCGAAGGGGGGGCCACGAGGCAGGGGGCGCGCCCCTACCCTCGTGAGCTCCTCCTTCATCTTCTGACGTAGGGTCCAAGTCTATATGATAGGTTTCCTTCCAAAAATAACTTCTCCAATTGATTTCGTTCTGTTTCGACTCCGTTTGATATTCCTTTTCTTCGAAACACTGAAATAGGCAAAAAAATAGCAAATCTGGGTTGGGCCTCCAGTTAATAGGTTAGTCCCAAAAATAATATAAAAGTGTATAATAAAGCCCATAAACATTCAAAAAAGTAGATAATATAGCATGGAGCAATCAAAAATTATAGATACGTTGGATACGTATCAGCATCCCCAAGCTTAATTCCTGCTCGTCCTCGAGGAGGTAAATGATAAAAACAGAATTTTTGATGCGGAGTGCTGCTTGGCATAATTTCAATGTAATTCTTCTTAATTGTGGCATGAATATTTAGATCCATAAGATTCAAGACAAAAGGTCATATTGACATAAAAATGATAATACTTCAAGCATACCAACTAAGCAATTATGTCTTCTCAAAATAACATGGCCAAAGAAAGCTATCCCTACAAAATCATAGAGTCTGGTTATGCTCTATCTTCACCACACACAATATTTAAATCATGCACAACCCCGATGACAAGCCAAGCAATTGTTTCATACTTTTGATGTTCTCAAACTTTTTCAATCTTCACGCAATACGTGAGCGTGAGCCATGGACATAGCACTATAGGTGGAATAGAATGGTGGTTGTGGAGAAGACAAAAAGGGAGAAGATAGTCTCACATCAACTAGGCGTATCAATGGGCTATGGAGATGCCCATCAATAGATATCAATGTGAGTGAGTAGGGATTGCCATGCAACGGATGCACTAGAGCTATAAATGTATGAAAGCTCAAAAAGAAACTAAGTGGGTGTGCATCCAACTCGCTTGCTCACGAAGACCTAGGGCATTTGAGGAAGCCCATCATTGGAATATACAATCCAAGTTCTATAATGAAAGATTCCCACTAGTATATGAAAGTGACAACATAGGAGACTCTCTATCATGAAGATCATGGTGCTACTTTGAAGCACAAATGTGGTAAAAGGATAGTAGCATTGTCCCTTCTCTCTTTTTCTCTCATTTTTTTATATTTTTTATTTGGGCCTTTCTCTTTCTATGGACTCTTTTTTTGGGGGCTTCTTTGGCCTCTTTTATTTATTTTTCGTCCGGAGTCTCATCCCGACTTGTGGGGGAATCATAGTATCCATCATCTTTTCCTCACTGGGACAATGCTCTAATAATGATGATCATCACACTTTTATTTACTTACAACTCAAGAATTACAACTCGATACTTAGAAAAAGATATGACTCTATATGAATGCCTCTGGCAGTGTACCGGGATGTGCAATGATGCATGAGTGACAAGTATGAAAGAATTATGAACGGTGGCTTTGCCACAAATACGATGTCAACTACATGATCATGCAAAGCAATATGACAATGATGAAGCGTGTCATAATAACGGAACGGTGGAAAGTTGCGTGGCAATATATCTCGGAATGGCTATAGAAATGCCATAATAGGTAGGTATGGTGGCTGTTTTGAGGGAGGTATATGGTGGGTTTATGGTACCGGCAAAAGTTGCGCGGTACTAGAGAGGCTAGCAATGGTGGAAGGGTGAGAGTGTGTATAGTCCATGGACTCAACATTAGTCATAAAGAACTCACATACTTATTGCAAAAATCTATTAGTTATCGAAACAAAGTACTACACGCATGCTCCTAGGGGGATAGATTGGTAGGAAAAGACCATCGCTCGTCCCCGACCGCCACTCATAAGGAGGGCAATCAATAAATAAATCATGCTCCGACTTCATCACATAACAGTTCACCATACGTGCATGCTACGGGAATCACAAACTTTAACACAAGTATCTCTCAAATTCACAACTACTCAACTAGAATGACTCTAATATCACCATCTCCATATCTCAAAACAACCATCAAGTATCAAACTTCTCATAGTATTCAACACACTCATAAGAGAATTTTATTATTCTTGAATACCTAGCATATTAGGATTTTAGTAAATTACCATGCTATTTAAGACTCTCAAAATAATATAAGTGAAGCATGAGAGTTCATCTATTTCTTCAAAATAAAACTACCACCATGCTCTAAAAGGTATAAGTGAAGCACTAGAGCAAAGGACAAACTACTCCAAAAGATATAAGTGAAGATCAATGAGTAGTCGAATAATTATGCAACTATGTGAAGACTCTCTAACATTTAATAATTTCAGATCTTGGTATTCTATTCAAACAGCAAGCAAAGCAAAATAAAATGACATCTAAGAATAGCAAACATCATGTGAAGAAGCAAAAACTTAGGATCAACCGATACTAACCGATAATTGTTGAAGAAGAAAGGTGGGATGCCAACCAGGGCATCCCCAAGCTTAGACGCTTGAGACTTATTGAAATATTATCTTGGGATGCCTTGGGCATCCCCAATCTTGAGCTTTTGTGTCTCCTTAATTCCTCTCATATCACGGTCTCCCTAAATCTCAAAAGCTTCATCCACACAAAACTCAACAAGGACTCGTGAGATAAGTTAGTATAAACCATTGCCAAAACCTTATCATACTCTACTGTAGCAAATCACTAAAATTATTATTCAACATTGCATACTAAATGCCTCTGCATATTTAATAGTCCTATCCTCAAATAGAATCATTAAAGAAGCAAACATATGCAAACAATGCAAACATAACAGCAATCTGCCTAAACAGGATAGTCTGTAAAGGATGCAGCAACATCCATACTTACCTAGCTCCAAAAATTATGAAATAAAATTCCCACTGTATTAAATTTATCAGAGCTTAATATGCAAAAGGTTTCAACATTTTATCACATTCTGAATTTTCTAGGGAATTATTGCAACGGCGGTAAACTTTCTGTTTTCAAACAGCAACATGTATACTTATAACATAGGCATAGTAAAGGATATCAATGCCACTTTTATTGAAATAAAAGATGAAAAACATTATTATAAATAACAGCAAGAAAATTCTTAACAAAATAAATTGACTCTCCAAGCAAAACACATATCATGTGGCGAATAAAAATATAGCTCCAAGTAAAGTTACCGATGAATGAAGACGAAAGAGGGGATGCCTTCCGGGGCATCCCCAAGCTTAGGCTCTTGGCTATCATTGAATATTACCTTGGGGTGCCATGGTAATCCCCAAGCTTAGGTTCTTGCCACTCCTTGTTCTATAGTCCATCGAATCCTTACCCAAAACTTGAAAACTTCACAACACAAAACTTAACAGAAAACTCGTAAGCTCCGTTAGCGAAAGAAAACAAAACACCACTTCAAGGTACTGTAATGAACTCATTCTTTATTTATATTGGTGTTACAACTACTGCATTCCAACTTCTCTATGGTTTATAAACTATTTTACTAGCCATAGATTCATCAAAATAAGTAAACAACACATGAAAAACAGAATCTGTCAAAAACAGAACAGTCTGTAGTAATCTGGATCAAAAGTATACTTCTGGAACTCATAAAATTATCAAATAAATTTATGGTCCTGAGTAATTTATCTATTAATCATCTTCAAAAAGAATTAACTAAATATCACTCTCCAAATAAAAATGGCAGTAATTCTCGTGAGCGCTAAAGTTTCTGTTTTTGACAGCATGATCAACAAGACTTTCCCCAAGTCTTCGCAAAGGTTCTGGCACAAACACTAATTAAAAGCATAAAAACACATCTAAACATAGGCTAGATGAATTATTTATTACTAAACAGGAACAAAAAGCAAGGAACAAAAATAAAATTGGGTTGCCGCCCAACAAGCGCTATCGTTTAACGCCCCTAGCTAGGCATGATGATTTCAATGATGCTCACATAAAAGATAAGAATTGTAACATAAAGAGAGCATCATGAAGAATATGACTAGCAAATTTAAGTCTAACATACTTCCTATGCATAGGGATTTTGTGATCAAACAACTTATGGGAACAATAATCAACTAGCATAGGAGGTAAAACAAGCATAACTTCAAAACTTTAAGCACATAGAGAGAAAACTTGGTATTATTGCAATTCCTACAAGAATATGTTCCTCCCTCATAATAATTTTCAGTAGCATCATGAATGAATTCAACAATATAACCAGCACCTAAAGCATTCTTTTCATGATCTACAAGCATAGAAATTTTATTACTCTCCACACAAGCAAAATTCTTCTCATGAATAATAGTGGGAGCAAACTCAAAAAGTAACTATCATGGGATTGAAAATTGAAATCAAGATGACAAGTTTCATCATTATTGTTTAAAACATACGTGTCATCACAATAATCATCATAGATAGGGGGCATGCTCTCATCATAATAAATTTGCACATCAAAACTTGGGGGACTAAAAATATCATCTTCATCAAACGTAGCATCCCAAGCTTGTGGCTTTGCATATCATTAGCATCATGGATATTCAAAGAATTCATACTAACAACATTACAATCATGTTCATCATTCAAATATTTAGTGCCAAATATTTTATAGATTTCTTCTTCTAGCACTTGAGCACAATTATCCTTTCCATCATACTCACGAAAGATATTAAAAATGTGAAGCGTATGAGACAAACTCAATTCCATTTCTATAGTTTTGTTTTATAAACTAAACTAGTGATAAAACAAGAAACTAAAAGACTCAATTGCAAGATCTAAAGATATACCTTCAAGCACTCACCTCCCCGGCAACGGCGCCAGAAAAGAGCTTTATGTCTACTACACAACCTTCTTCTTGTAGACGTTGTTGGGCCTCCAAGTGCAGAGGTTTGTAGGATAGTAGCAAATTTCCCTCAAGTGGATGACCTAAGGTTTATCAATCCGTAGGGGGCGTAGGTTGAAGATGGTCTCTCTCAAGCAACCCTGCAACAAAATAACAAAGAGTCTCTTGTGTCCCCAACACACACAATACAATGGTAAATTGTATAGGTGCACTAGTTCGGCGAAGAGATGGTGATACAAGTGGTATATGGATGGTAGATAAAAAAATAGTTTTTGTAATATGAAAATATAAAAATAGCAAGGTAACTAATGATAAAAGTGAGTGTAAACGATATTGCAATGCATTGAAACAAGGCCTAGGGTTCATACTTTCGCTAGTGCAAGTTCCCTCAACAATACTAACATAATTGGATCACATAACTATCCCTCAACATGTAACAAAGAGTCACTCCAAAGTCACTAATAGCGGAGAACGAACGAAGAGATTATGGTAGGGTACGAAACCACCTCAAAGTTATTCTTTCCAATCAATCCATTGGGCTATTCCCATAAGTGTCACAAGCAGCCCTAGAGTTCGTACTAGAATAACACCTTAAGACACAAATCAACCAAAACCCTAATGTCACCTAGATACTCCAATGTCACCTCAAGTATCCGTGGGTATGATTATACGATATGCATCACACAATCTCAGATTCATCTATTCAACCAACACATAGGACCTCAAAGAGTGCCCCAAAGTTTCTACCAGAGAATCACGACGAAAACATGTGCCAACCCCTATGCATAGGTTCATGGGCGGAACCCGCAAGTTGATCACCAAAACATACATCAAGTGAATCACGTGATATCCCATTGTCACCATAGATATCCACGGCAAGACATACATCAAGTGTTCTCAAATCTTTAAAGACTCAATCCGATAAGATTACTTCAAAGGGGAAACCCGATTCATTACAAGAGAGAAGAGGGGGAGGAGAAATATAAGATCCAACTATAATAGCAAAGCTCGCGATACATCAAGATCGTATCACCTCAAGAACACGAGAGAGAGAGAGAGAGATCAAACACATAGCTACTGGTACATACCCTCAGCCCCGAGAGAGAACTACTCCCTCCTCGTCATGGATAGCACCGGGATGATGAAGATGGCCGCCGGAGAGGGATTGCCCCCTCCGGCAGGGTGCCAGAACAGGTCTAGATTGGCTTTTGGTGCTTACGGAGACTTCTGGCGGCGGAACTCCCGATCTATTGTCTGTTCTGGAAGTTTTAGGTTACGTAGGTATATATGGGTGCAGGAGGTACGTCGGTGGACCGAAGGGGGGGCCACGAGGCAGGGGGCGCGCCCCAGGGGGGTGGGCGCGCCCCCTACCCTCGCGAGCTTCTCCTTCATCTTCTGACGTAGTGTCCAAGTCTATACGGTAGGTTTCCTTCCAAAAATAACTTCTCCAGTTGATTTTGTTCCATTTCGACTCCGTTTGATATTCCTTTTCTTCGAAACACTGAAATAGGCAAAAAACAGCAAATCTGGGCTGGGCCTCCGATTAATAGGTTAGTCCCAAAAATAATATAAAAGTGTATAATAAAGCCCATAAACATTCAAAACAGTAGATAATATAGCATGGAGCAATCAAAAATTATAGATACGTTGGAGATGTATCATGGCACATAGATTTCTTTTTTATGTCATTTCTCATTTATTTGTACTTTTAGAAATAAACGAGGACACTTAATCATAGGAAACACATCGAACAACGAAGAAACTGGGCCTTCTGACCAAGATGCAGATGAGATGGATTATGAGGGTGAACAAGAGTACCTCGACTATTTGACTGCTAAGCAAGGTTTGCAGGTCGGCCTCGATGATGGTACTGACGCCGACATCGACACCGACGGCGCAGGCACCGATGGCGGCGCCGAGACCGGCGGTGAAGATACCGGCGGGGAAGGTACCGGCGCCGATGCCGCTACCAAAAAGAGGAAGCATAAGAAGCAGAGGATACGAAAACCTAACAAACTAGGGATTGGACGACTTGTGATCACAAAGATGGCACCTGGCAAGTTTGAGCCATTAGAGCCGGAAGAACCTCGCAAGTGCTATGGGAACCAATTTGGATGCATCCTATGGGAATGCGTGAGCATCAACGATGATGACTTAAGGAGTAAAGAACATTTGACGCAGTTGCTCCTAACTAAGTTGCACAAGAGATTCAAGTTCCCCGACCGGGATGATAACATAGAACAACTGTGGGATGATCCGAAGATGAAAAAGATTAACAATCACGCCATGGGCATGTTTAGCAATGATTTGGCCTCCTGGAAAGGGAGGGTGAAACGAGCTATTGAGGCTGAGGAACCCCTGTCCAAGATTCTGGAGGAAAATCCGACACTTACGGAAGAGGAGTTCGAAAAGTTCAAGGACACTTGCGCTACCGAGGCAGCCAAGGCTAAGGCTGCGAAATTCTAGAGCCTTCAGCAAAGGAACACGGGGAAGCATCGCCTCGGAAGCCGTGGCTACCTCGGTAAAAGGCCCATATGGGATAAGGAGGACGCGGAACGTGAAGCCGCGGGTCTCCCAGACCCCTTCGCGAAGTTCACCAACCCCTTGGAGCGTGACTTCATCAGGACCCGCTACAAGTGGAACAAGGAGAAAAAGGTTTTTTACACGGACCAGATCATGAGGAAATTGATTAGACTACTGGAGAAGCATCACCAGCTTGCAGCCGAAAGCCCTACTTCTCCGATGAGGCCCAAGTGGGACACCCCTCTCAACCAGGCCTTGAACGACCTTAAGGGACTCCCTTTGGGCCAGCGGCCGCAATATGGTCGTGTGCATGACGCTGGAGACGGCACCACGTGGAAGGTGTTTTACAACAAGGGCCCAAAGGCCAAGAAGCAGAAAAAGAAGTTTAGTCAGGCGGACATCAACGCGAAGGTGAAGCTTGCGGTCGAGAAAAAAGCAGCTAAGGACGCGGAAAAATAGCCGAGGAGAAAAATGAGTTGCTACAACAGGCAGTCAATGCAGCTGTAACTGCCTGCAGAAATGATTTCGCTACTAACTTGGTTCCAGCTATCATCAACTAGACGAAGGAAAATCAAGACAAGACGGTACATGATTTCCCGATGCCCAGTTTCGTCGGGAGCAACTCCATGAACAACAACAACACTGCACCATCACTTGCTCACGCAACCGGGCCTCCTCTCACGGTCGCTCCCGCTCATAGCAGCCCGTCCTCAGTCTCTCGCGCGCTAGGTGGGCCTTCGTCTTCGGCTGAGCTCGACGCTGTCATGGTACTTACATGTCGCACCAACATATATATATATATAGAATATTCCATTTTTGTTGCCTTTCGGATGTTTTACGCCACAGACATATGTGTTTGCAGGGCGAAGAAACCCCATGCACCATACTCTACTTGATAAAAGGCCAGAAGGTCGACGTCGGAAAGGGGATGATATTGAACCCCTTGAAACCCACGTTCCACAACCAGCCGATCCCCGCTGGGCACTTCAGGGTTAGCTTGTCCAGTGTGAAATCGGGGCATGAGGCGTTGCCTCCTCCAGTACAACATGTGGGAGAGGATGACGAGACCCCACCGCGGATTGGAAGCTGCAAGGGTTGGGTGCTGCTATGGCCGAAGAATCTTATTCGTCTGGAGCCGGCCGAGAGCACGCCAATAACCACACATCAACAAGCATGTGTGGAGACCACCACCCCGCCTACACAATTACCAACTCCTGTAGTGCCGAGTGAGAGCGGCGGACGACGTGATGAAGGGGGTGCAATAGTACTGGCTGATGTAATCGGTCCTGTAGAACAGAGAATGGATGATGAGACGGAGGTCGGCCCTATGGGTTTCCTCAATACAAACGCGTATGACTATGACATAGATATGATGAGTCAACCATATGATGAATCGGGCTATTAGCATGCTAATGAGGATATGGATGATATGCCCGGGCAGGAAGGTCGTTGGAAGGATTGCAAAAAGTCTCTCTTCATGAATTCCTCACAGGACACGCCTGAAGATGTCGCCTCAACACAGGCTCAACTAGCCGGGGGTCATACAGTGCTTAGCCCGGGAACCCTGGGGCAGGGGTTAAGGAAGGGTCTGGAAGGTGTGCCCAAGAAAAAGGAGAGGAAGAGATCGGGGTAGATAACTGCCTCCAAACAAGCCAGAGCACAAAGCAGCCAGACAATGCATTCTGAAGAGCGTGTACCCATGAAAGGTGCGGCCATGTTCCATCTCACGGGTGAGACGATGCTACCGCCGAAACCGCTGGAGGCACTATCAGGGGATCTCAGGAGACTGCATGACCATGTGTTGTCGACTGAGAAAAGCCTACTAGCCTCAAAGGACCCAGGATATCCGACATACGCGGCTCGTGTGCCTGAGGGGAAGTGCTACGTCGAGACACGGCCTGCGGAGGTGTTCGTCCTGCGGTTTGACCATATCTTTGAGATGTTTCTGACAAGGCGGCTCGATTTTACAATCGTCCGCCTTTTTGTGTTACATATGAGCTCCGTCATGAAGAGTGAAGAAGTCTCGCAAATCTGTGTGGCGGATCCGTACTACATGCACGAGTCTTTCTTGAGTCTCGGCGAATTTGAGCGTGAAACTGCTAGGGAGTACCTCCAAAACCTCATGGTACAGAATAAGGACCGGGAAATTGTCCTCGTGCCTTATCATCCAAAGTAAGTCCGTTCTGGACAACCCTTTCGTACATTTCAATCATTCCTTCTCTCTCATATGGGGAATAATTTGAGGTGTCTTTTCCCGGCAGCAACGGGCGCGCCGTCCTTATCGTTCTTTACCCGCAAGTCTCCCACGCCGTGTATTTTGACCTTTCCAGAGACTACGAGAAAAAAGACTACACCCACATAATGAATATTCTAGATGATGCTCTCCAAGGCTTCAGCATTCGAGGTGGCCACATGCAGACCAGGAAACAAAGGAATAAGAAGATGGGTTTCACGCATAAAACTAACTTCTCCTGCATCCATGTCCCAAAACCAAGCAAGAAGGATGGGTTCTACATCGTCCATCTCATGATTCAGTTCAACACAGATCACCAAAAGCTTCGCATGAGAAGCAGAAATGATGATCATATCCACAAGTGGCTAGAATCTCATGGAGAAGCGGATTATAAACTTAGAGATGACTTCTTTCGCATCCAAAGCGACATTGCGACGATCATCATGAAAGAAGTCGTCGATGAGAAGGGGATGTTCCACCATGGCCCTATATCGCGAGCTGACGTCCGAACTCACATAGGCATGCAACGTCTAGACCTCATGCCGTTCAAGAAGCTAGGGTCCATCCTCGATGATATTGAAGGATGGAACTTCTAGTGATTTATGATGCCGATGATGATGATATGTGTTGGTTGAACTTGTATACTTTTTGTAGTGATGAAACTTTGTGATGTCCATGGTCCCTGCCGAACTTGCATAACGCTACTTTGTTAGTTTGCGTACGATGACCTGCGTACCTCTAGTTAATTAATTTACATACTGTATGTTGCATCTAGTTGCTAACCCTTTCTTTTTCGGTGTTCCTCTAGTATATTTTGTTGCATATATATGATTGTACATCCTCTTCATGAACATGCATCTCTAACAGGTACCTAGTTTCTTGATGGCGAGATGGAAGTGGTATGTCGTGTACAAAGGGAAGGTTCCGGGGGTGTACAACGAGTGGCATGAGTGTCAGGCGCAAGTGAATGGGTTCTCGGGTGCTAGCCATAAAGGCTTCAAAAGCAGACACGAAGGAGAAGCTAGTTACCTGAGGTTCACGCTAGCACGAGAGAGGACTCGTAACCACCACCTCATGTACTGCATAGTTCCGCTCTCACTCATAGTGGTAGCTCTTCTCGCGTATACCTTTGTTTAGATGGATGACGTTGTAGTTGCAAGTATTCGAGACTTGCATGTATCACTATTTTCGAGATGATGACAAGATACCACTTTGTGTTGGATGATGATTATGATGAGACTATTTGTATGTATATGCTATGATTACATTTGTGGTCTCGCAGGCATTTGTATGTGTATCATGATGACATTTGTATGTGCTAAAGATTCTTCTATAAAGCATGTTCAAATACAAAACAAATATGCCAAAAAAACAAAAAACTACTAAAATTAGCAGTAGCGAGTGGAGAAAAGTTAGCAGCGTGGTAGTAGCAGTAGCGCGCACAGGAGAAGCGCGCTATAGCTATTAGCAGTAGCGAGCTTCCATTAAGCGCGTTGCTGCTACACTTGTGTAGCAGTAGCGCTGGTGAGCACGCGCTACTGCTACGTGTTAGCTGTAGCGCCGGTCCCCGCGCTACTGATACATCTAAAACTCGCGCTGCTGCTAGCCTTTTCCCTAGTAGTGCACGTGCATGCTACGGGGATCACAAACTTCAAACAAGCATTTCTCAAATTCACAACTACTCAACTAGCATGACTTTAATATCACCATCTTCATATCTCAAAACAATCATCAAGTATCAAACTTCTCATAGTATTCAATGCACTTTATATGATAGTTTTTATTATATCCCTCTTGGATGCCCATCATATTAGGACTAGTTTCATAACCAAAGCAAACTACCATGCTGTTCTAAAGACTCTCAAAATAATATAAGTGAAGCACGAGATTTCATCTCTTCCTATAAAATAAAACCACCACCGTGCTCTAAAACGATATAAGTGAAGCACTAGAGCAACAACAAACTACTCCGAAAGATATAAGTGAAGACCAATGAGTAGTCGAATAATTATGCAACTATGTGAAGACTCTCTAACATTTAAGAATTTCAGATCTTGGTATTTTATTCAAACAGCAAGAAAAACTAAATAAAATGACATTCTAAGAATGGCAAACATCATGTGAAGAAGCAAAAACTTAGGATCAACCGAAACTAACCGATAGTTGTTGAAGAAGAAAGGTGGGATGCCAACCGGGGCATCCCCAAACTTAGACGCTTGAGACTTCTTGAAATATTATCTTGGGATGCCTTGGGCATCCCCAAGCTTGAGCTTTTGTGTCCCCTTAATTCCTCTCATATCACGGTCTCCCTAAATCTCAAAAGCTTCATCCACACAAAACTCAACAAGGACTCGTGAGATAAGTTAGTATAAACCAATGCAAAAAACCTTATCATACTCTACTGTAGAAAATAACTAAAATTATTATTCAACATTTCATACTAAATGCCTCTGCATATTTAATAGTCCTATCCTCAAATAGAATCATTAAAGAAGCAAACATATGCAAACAATGCAAACATAACAGCAATCTGCCTAAACAGGACAGTCTGTAAAGAGTGCAACAAGATTCATACTTCCTTAGCTCCAAAAATTATGAAAGAAAATTCCCACTGTAGTAAATTTATCAGATCTTAATATGCAAAAGGTTTCAACATTTTATCACATTCTGACTTTTCTAGGGAATTATTGCAACAGCGGTAAACTATCTGTTTTCAAACAGCAACACGAAGACTGGTAAAATAGGCATAGTAAAGGCTATCAATGCCACATTTATTGAAATAAAAGATTCAAAACATTGCTATAAATAAAAGCAAGCAAATACTAACAAAATAAATTGACGCTCCAAGCAAAACACATATCATGTGGTGAATAAAAATATAGCTCCAAGTAAAGTAATCGATGAACGAAGACGAAAGAGGGGATGCCTTCTGGGGCATCCCCAAGCTTAGGCTCTTGTTTGTCCTTGAATATTACCTTGGGGTGCCTTGGGCATCCCCAATATTAGTCTCTTGCCACTCCTTATTCCATAGTCCATCGAATCTTTACCCAAAACTTGAAAACTTCACAACACAAAACTTAACAGAAAACTCGTAAGCTCCGTTAGTATAAGAAAGCAAATCACCATCATAAGGTACTGTAAATGAACTCATTCTAAATTAATATTGGTGTAATATCTTCTGTATTCCAACTTCTCTATGGTTCATACCCTCCGATACTACTCATAGATTCATCAAAATAAGCAAACAACACGATGAAAACAGAATCTGTCAAAAACAGAACAGTCTGTAGTAATATGTAGGTTTAGACCACTTCTGGAACTCATAAAATTCTCAAATAAATTGTTGGACCTGAGGAATTTATCTATTAATCATCTGCAAAAAGAATCAACTAAATATCATTCTCCAGTAAAAAGTTTTAGCTAATCTCGTGAGCTCTAAAGTTTCTGTTTTTTTACAGCATGATCATAAAGACTTCACCCAAGTCTTCCCAAAGGTTCTACTTGGCACAAACACTAATTAGAACATAAAAAACACAATAATAACAGAGGATAGATGAATTATTTATTACTAAACAGGAACAAAAATCAAGGAACAAAAATAAAGTTGGGTTGCTTCAGAACAAGCGCTGTCGTTTAACGCCCCTAGCTAGGCATGATGATTTCAATGATGCTCACATAAAAGATAAGAATTGAAACATAAAGAGAGCATCATGAAGAATATGACTAGCACATTTAAGTCTAACCCACTTCCTATGCATAGGGATTTTGTGAGCAAACAACTTATGGGAACAACAATCAACTTGCATAGGAAGGTAAAACAAGCATAACTTCAAAATTTTAAGCACATAAAGAGGAAACTTAATATTATTGCAATTCTTACAAGCATATATTCCTCCCTCATAATAATTTTCAGTAGCATCATGAATGAATTCAACAATATAACTATCACATAGAGCATTCTTTTCATGATCTACAAGCATAGAAAATTTACTGCTCTCCACATAAGCAAATTTCTTCTCATGAATAGTAGTGGGACCAAACTCAACAAAATAACTATCATGTGAGGCATAATACAATTGAAAATTAAAATCATGATGACAAGTTTCATGGATATAATTATTATTTATAGCATACAAGTTATCACAATAATCATCATAGATAGCGGGCATGCTCTCATCATAATAAATTTGCACATCAAAACTGGGGGGACTAAAAATATCATCTTCATCAAACGTAGCATCCCCAAGCTTGTGGCTTTGCATATCATTAGCATCATGGATATTCAAAGAATTCATACTAACAACATTGCAATCATGATCATCATTCAAAGATTTAGTGCCAAACATTTTAATGCACTCTTCTTCTAATACTTTGGCACAATTTTCCTTCCCATCATACTCAGGAAAGATATTAAAAAGATGAAGCGTATGAGGTAAACTCAATTCCATTTTTTGTACTTTTCTTTTATAGACTAAAGTAGTGATAAAACAAGAAACAAAAAGATTCGATTGCAAGATCTAAAGATATACCTTCAAGCGCTAACCTCCCCGGCAACGGCGCCAGAAAAGAGCTTGATGTCTACTACACAACCTTCTTCTTGTAGACGTTGTTGGGCCTCCAAGTGCAGAGGTTTGTAGGACATTAGAAAATTTCCCTCAAGTGGATGACCTAAGGTTTATCAATCCATAGGAGGCGTAGGATGAAGATGGTCTCTCTCAAGCAATCCTGCAACCAAATAACAAAGAGTCTCTTGTGTCCCCAACACACCAAATACAATGGTAAATTGTATTGGTGCACTAGTTCGGCGAAGAGATGATTATACAAGTGCAATATGGATGGTAGATAAAGGTTTTTGTAATCTAAAATTATAAAAACAGCAAGGTAACTAATGATAAAAGTGAGCACAAACGGTATTGCAATGCGTTGAAACAAGGCCTAGGGTTCATACTTTCACTAGTGCATGTCCTCTCAACAATAATAACATAATTGGATCATATAACTATCCCTCAACATGCAACAAAGAGTCACTCCAAAGTCACTAATAGCGGAGAACAAACGAAGAGATTATGGTAGGGTACGAAACCACCTCAAAGTTATTCTTTCCAATCAATCCGTTGGGCTATTCCTATAAGTGTCACAAACAGCCCTAGAGTTCGTACTAGAATAACACCTTAAGACACAAATCAACCAAAACCCTAATGTCACCTAGATACTCCAATGTCACCTCAAGTATCCATGGGTATGATTATGCGATATGCATCACACAATCTTAGATTCATCTATTCAACCAACACATAGAACCTCAAAGAGTGCCCCAAATTTTCTACCGGAGAGTCAAGACGAAAACGTGTGGCAACCCCTATGCATAGATTCCCAAGGTCACGAAACCCGCAAGTTGATCACCAAAACATACATCAAGTGGATCATACAATACCCCATTACCACCACAGGTATCCCACGCAAGACATACACAAGTGTTCTCAAATCCTTAAAGACTCAATCCGATAAGATAACTTCAAAGGGAAACTCAATCCATTACAAGAGAGTAGAGGGGGAGAAACATCATAAGATCTGACTATAATAACAAAGCTCGCGATACATCAAGATCGTACCACCTCAAGAACACGAGAGAGAGAGAGAGATCAAACACATAGCTATTGGTACATACCCTCAGCCCCGAGGGAGAACTACTCCCTCCTCGTCATGGAGCGCACCAGGATGATGAAGATGGCCACCGGAGAGGGATTCCCCCTCTGGCAGGGTGCCGGAACGGATCTAGATTGGTTTTCGGTGGCTACAGAGGCTTCTGGCGGCGGAACTCCTGATCTATTGTGCTCCCCGATGTTTCTAGGGTATATGGGTATATATGGGAGGAAGAAGTACGTCGGTGGACCTCCGGGCTATCCACAAGGCAGGGGGGCGTGCCCCCCACCCTCGTGGGCAGCCCGGGACTCTCCTGGTCCATCTCGGATACTTTGTGGGCTTCTTCTGGTCCAAAAATAAGTTCCGTGAAGTTTCAGGTCAATTGGACTCCGTTTGATTTTCCTTTTCTGCGATACTCTAAAACAAGGAAAAAATAGAAACTGGCACTGGTCTCTGGGTTAATAGGTTAGTCCCAAAAATAATATAAAATTGCATAATAAAGCCCATAAACATCCAAAACAGATAATATAATAGCATGGAACAATAAAAAATTATAGATACATTGGAGACGTATCAAGTTCGTACTAGAATAACACCTTAAGACATAAATCAACCAAAACCCTAATGTCACCTAGATACTCCAATGACACCTCAAGTATCCATGGGTATGATTATACGATATGCATCACACAATCTCAGATTCATCTATTCAACCAACACATAGGACCTCAAAGAGTGCCCCAAAGTTTCTACCGGAGAGTTAAGACGAAAACATATGCCAACCCCTATGCATAGGTTCATGGGAGGAACCCACAAGTTGATCACCAAAACATACATCAAGTGGATCATGTGATATCCCATTGTCACCACAGATAAGCACGACAAGACATACATCAAGTGTTCTCAAATCCTTAAAGACTCAATCTGATAAGATAACTCCAAAGGGAAAACTCAATCCATTACAAGAGAGTAGAGGGGGGAGAAACATCATAAGATCCAACTATAATAGCAAAGCTCGCGATACATCAAGATCGTACCACCTCAAGAACACGAGAGAGAGAGATCAAACACATAGCTACTGGTACATACCCTCAGCCCAAGGGAGAACTGTTGGTGAACGTAGTAATTTCAAAAATTTCCTACGCACACGCAAGATCATGGTGATGCATAGCAACGAGGGAAGAGTGTGATCTACGTACCCTTGTAGACCGACAGCGGAAGCGTTAGCACAACGCGGTGGATGTAGTCATACGTCTTCACGGCTCGACCGATCAAGCACCGAAACTACGGCACCTTCGAGTTCTAGCACACGTTCAGCTCGATGACGATCCCCGGACTCCAATCCAGCAAAGTGTCGGGGAAGAGTTCCGTCAGCACGACGGCGTGGTGACGATCTTGATGTACTACCGTCGCAGGGCTTCGCCTAAGCACCGCTACAATATTATCGAGGATTATGGTGGAAGGGGGCACCGCACACAGCTAAGAATATGATCACGTGGATCAACTTGTGTGTCTAGGGGTGCCCCCTGCCCCCATATATAAAGGATCAAGGGGAGGAGGCCGGCCGGCCCTCTATGGCGCGCCAAGGAGGAGTCCTCCTCCTAGTAGGAGTAGGACTCCTACTAGGAGGGGGAAAGAAATGGGGAGGGAGAGGGAAAGGGGGGCGCCGCCCCCCCTCTCCTAGTCCAATTCGGACCAGGGGGGAGGAGGCGCGCGGCCCACCTTTGGCTGCCCCTCTCTCTATCCACTAAGGCCCATATGGCCCATTACTTCTTCCGGGGGGGGGGGGGGGGTTCCGGTAACCCTCCGGCTCTCCGGTTTTCTCCGAAATCACCCGGAACACTTCCGGTGTCCGAATAAAGCCATCCAATATATCAATCTTTATGTCTCGACCATTTCGAGACTCCTCGTCATGTCCGTGATCACATCCGGGACTCCGAACTAACTTCGGTACATCAAAACTCATAAACTCATAATATAACTGTCATTGAAACCTTAAGCGTGCGGACCCTACGGGTTCGAGAACAATGTAGACATGACCGAGACACGTCTTTGGTCAATAACCAATAGCGGAACCTGGATGCTCATATTGGCTCCTACATATTCTACGAAGATCTTTATCGGTCAGACCGCATAACAACATACGTTGTTCCCTATTCATCGGTATGTTACTTGCCCGAGATTCGATCATCGGTATCTCAATACCTAGTTCAATCTCGTTACCGGCAAGTCTCTTTACTCGTTCCATAATACATCATCTCGCAACTAACTCATTAGTTGCAATGCTTGCAAGGCTTATGTGATGTGCATTACCGAGAGGGCCCAGAGATACCTCTCCGACAATCGGAGTGACAAATCCTAATGTCGAAATACGCCAACCCAACATGTACCTTTGGAGACACCTGTAGAGCACCTTTATAATCACCCATTTACGTTGTGACATTTGGTAGCACACAAAGTGTTCCTCCGGCAAATGGGAGTTGCATAATCTCATAGTCATAGGAACATGTATAAGTCATGAAGAAAGCAATAGCAACATACTAAACGATCGGGTGCTAAGCTAATGGAATGGGTCATGTCAATCAGATCATTCACCTAATGATGTGATCTCGTTAATCAAATAACAACTCCTTGTTCATGGTTAGGAAACATAACCATCTTTGATTAACGAGCTAGTCTAGTAGAGGCATACTAGTGACACTCTGTTTGTCTATGTATTCACACATGTATTATGTTTCCGGTTAATACAATTCTAGCATGAATAATAAACATTTATCATGATATAAGGAAATAAATAATAACTTTATTATTGCCTCTAGGGCATATTTCCTTCAGTCTCCCACTTGCACTAGAGTCAATAATCTAGATTACACAGTAATGATTCTAACACCCATGGAGCCTTCGTGCTGATCATGTTTTGCTCGTGGAAGAGGCTTAGTCAGCGGGTCTGCAACATTCAGATCCGTATGTATCTTGCAAATCTCTATGTCTCCCACCTGGACTAGATCCCGGATGGAATTGAAGTGTCTCTTGATGTTCTTGGTTCTCTTGTGAAATCTGGATTCTTTTGTCAAGGCAATTGCTCCAGTATTGTCACAAAAGATTTTCATTGGACCCGATGCACTAGGTATGACACCTAGATCGGACATGAACTCCTTCATTCAGACTCCTTCATTTGCTGCTTCCGAAGCAGCTATGTACTCCGCTTCACATGTAGATCCTGCTACAACGCTTTGTTTAGAACTGCACCAACTGACAGCTCCACCGTTTAATGTAAACACGTATCCGGTTTGCGATTTAGAATCGTCCGGATCAGTGTCAAAGCTTGCATCAATGTAACCTTTTACGATGAGCTCTTTGTCACCTCCATATATGAGAAACATATCCTTAGTCCTTTTCAGGTATTTCAGGATGTTCTTGACCGCTGTCCAGTGATCCACTCCTGGATCACTTTGGTACCTCCCTGCTAGACTTATAGCAAGGCACACATCAGGTCTAGTACACAACATTGCATACATGATAGAGCCTATGGCTGAAGCATAGGGAACATCTTTCATTTTCTCTCTATCTTCTGCAGTGGTCGGGCATTGAGTCTTGCTCAACTTCACACCTTGTAACACAGGCAAGAACCCTTTCTTTGCTTGATCCATTTTGAACTTCTTCAAAACTTTGTCAAGGTATGTGCTTTGTGAACGTCCAATTAAGCGTCTTGATCTATCTCTATAGATCTTAATGCATAATATGTAAGCAGCTTCACCGAGGTCTTTCATTGAAAAACTCTTATTCAAGTATCCCTTATGCTATCCAGAAATTCTATATCATTTCCAATTAGTAATATGTCATCCACATATAATATCAGAAATGCTATAGAGCTCCCACTCACTTTCTTGTAAATACGGGCTTCTCCAAAAGTCTGTATAAAACCAAATGCTTTGATCACACTATCAAAGCGTTTATTCCAACTCCGAGAGGCTTGCACCAGTCCATAAATGGATCGCTGGAGCTTGCATATTTAGTTAACTCCTTTAGGATGGACAAAGCCTTCTAGTTGCATCGTATACAACTCTTCTTTAATGAATCCATTAAGGAATGCAGTTTTGTTTATCCATTTGCCAGATTTCATAAAATGCGGCAATTGCTAACATGATTCGGACAGACTTAAGCATAGATACGAGTGAGAAACTCTCATCGTAGTCAACACCTTGAACTTGTCGAAAACCTTTTGCGACAATTCTAGCTTTGTAGACAGTAATATTACCGTCAGCGTCAGTCTTCTTCTTGAAGATCCATTTATTCTCAATTGCTTGCCGATCATCGGGCAAGTCAACCAAAGTCCATACTTTGTTCTCATACATGGATCCCATCTCAGATTTCATGGCTTCAAGCCATTTTGCGGAATCTGGGCTCACCATCGCTTCTTCATAGTTCGTAGGTTCATCATGATCTAGTAGCATGACTTCCAGAACAGGATTACCGTACCACTCTGGCGCGGATCTTACTCTGGTTGATCTACGAGGTTCAGTAGTATCTTGTTTTGAAGTTTCATGATTATCATCATTAGCTTCCTCACTGACCACTGAAACAGTTTTCTGTGATGAACTACTTTCCAATAAGGGAGAAGGTACAATTACCTTATCAAGTTTTCTACTTTCATCCCACTCACTTCTTTTGAGAGAAACTCCTTCTCTGGAAAGTATCCATTCTCAGCAACGAATATCTTGCCTTCGGATCTGTGATAGAAGGTGTACCCAACATTTTCTTTTGGGTATCGTATGAAGACACACTTCTCCGATTTGGGTTAGAGCTTATCAGGTTGAAATTTTTTCACATAAGCATTGCAACCTCAAACTTTAAGAAATGACAGCTTAGGTTTCTTGCCAAACCATAGTTCATACGGTGTCGTCTTAACGGATTTAGATGGTGCCCAATTTAATGTGAATGCAACTGTCTCTAATGCATAACCCCAAAACGATAGTGGTAGATCGGTAAGAGACATCATAGATCACACCATATCTAATAAAGTACGGTTATGACGTTCGGACACACCATTATGCTGTGGTGTTCCAGGTGGCATGAGTAGTGAAACTATTTCACATTGTTTTTAACTGAAGGCCAAACTCGTAACTCAAATATTTTACTTCTGCGATCATATCGTAGAAACTTTTATTTTTATTACGATGATTCTCCACTTCACTCTAAAATTCTTTGAACTTTTCAACTGTTTCAGACTTGTGTTTCATTAAGTTGATATACCCATATCTGCTCAAATCATCCGTGAAGGTCAGAAAATAACGATACCCGCCGCAAGCCTTAACAGTCATCGGATCGCATACATCAGTATGTATTATTTCCAATAAGTCAGTTGCTCGCTCCATTGTTCCGGAGAACGGAGTCTTAGTCATCTTGCCCATGAGGCATGGTTCGCAAGCATCAACTGATTCATAATCAAGTGATTCCAAAAGCCCATCAGCATGGTGTTTCTTCATGCGCTTTACACCAATATGACCTAAACGGCAGTGCCACAAATAAGTTGCACTATCATTATTAACTTTGCATCTTTTGGTTTCAATATTATGAATATGTGTGTCACAACGATCGAGATCCAACAAACCATTTTCATTGGGTGTATGACCATAGAAGGTTTTATTCATGTAAACAGAACAAGAATTTATTCTCTTACTTAAATGAATAACCGTATTGCAATAAACATGATCAAATCATATTCATGCTCAATGCAAACACCAAATAACACTTATTTAGGTTCAACACTAATCCCGAAAGTATAGGGAGTGTGCGGTGATGATCATATCAATCTTGGAACCACTTCCAACACACATCGTCACTTCACCCTTAACTAGTCTCTGTTCATTCTGCAACTCCCGTTTCGA
This sequence comes from Triticum aestivum, assembly GCF_018294505.1. Taxonomy (NCBI): domain Eukaryota; kingdom Viridiplantae; phylum Streptophyta; class Magnoliopsida; order Poales; family Poaceae; genus Triticum; species Triticum aestivum. The sequence continues at coordinate 752,720,565 of NC_057797.1, read as the reverse complement.
GTTACTACTCTTAACAACTGAACCAGTATCAAATACCGAGGGTTTGCTACAAACACTAGTAAAGTACACATCAGTAATCTGTATATCAAATATACCTTTGTTTATTTTGCCATCCTTCTTATCTGCCAAATACTTGGGGCAGTTCTGCTTCCAGTGACCAGTCCCTTTGCAGTAGAAGCACTTAGTCTCAGGATTAGGACCAGACTTGGGCTTCTTCACTTGAGCAGCAACTTGCTTGCCGTTCTTCTTGAAGTTCCCCTTCTTCCCTTTGCCCTTTTTCTTGAAACTAGTGGTTTCGTCAACCATCAACACTTGATGTTTTTCTTGATTTCTACCTTCGTCGATTTCAGCATCACGAAAAGCTTGGGAATCGTTTCTATTATCCCTTGCATATTATAGTTCATCACGAAGTTCTACTAACTTGGTGATGGTGACTAGAGAATTCTGTCAATCACTATCTTATCTGGAAGATTAACTCCCACTTGATTCAAGCGATTGTAGTACCCAGACAATCTGAGCACATGCTCACTAGTTGAGCGATTCTCCTCCATCTTTTAGCCATAAAACTTGTTGGAGACTTCATATCTCTCAACTCGGGTATTTGCTTGAAATCTTAACTTCAACTCCTGGAACATCTCATATGGTCCATGATGTTCAAAACATCTTTGAAGTCCCGATTCTAAGCCATTAAGCATGGTGCACTAAACTATCAAGTAGTCATCATATTGAGCTAGCCAAACGTTCATAACGTCTGCATATGCTCCTGCAATAGGTCTGTCACCTAGCGGTGCATCAAGGACATAATTCTTCTGTGCAGCAATGAGGATAAACCTCAGATCACGGATCCAATCCGCATCATTGCTACTAACATCTTTCAACACAATTTTCTCTAGGAACATATCAAAATAAACACAGGGAAGCAACAACGCGAGCTATTGATCTACAACATAATTTGCAAAATACTACCAGGACTAAGTTCATGATAAATTTAAGTTCAATTAATCATATTACTTAAGAACTCCCACTTAGATAGACATCCCTCTAATCCTCTAAGTGATCACGTGATCCAAATCAACTAAACCATGTCCGATCATCACGTGAGATAGAGCAGTTTCATTGGTGAACATCACTATGTTGATCATATCTACTATATGATTCACACTCGACCTTTCGGTCTCCGTGTTCCGAGGCCATATCTGTATATGCTTGGCTCATCAAGTATAACCTGGGTATTCCGCGTGTGCAACTGTTTTGCAGCCGTTATATTTGAACGTAGAGCCTATCACACCCGATCATCACGTGGTGTCTCAGCACGAAGAACTTTCGCAACGGTGCATACTCAGGGAGAACACTTCTTGATAATTAGTGAGAGATCATCTTATAATGCTACCGTCAATCAAAGCAAGATAAGATGCATAAAAGATAAACATCACATGTAATCAATATAAGTGATATGATATGGCCATCATCATCTTGTGCTTGTGATCTCCATCTTCGAAGCACCGTCGTGATCACCATCGTCACCGGCGCGACACCTTGATCTCCATCGTAGCATCGTTGTCGTCTCGCCAATTTTATGCTTCCACGACTATCGCTACCGCTTAGTGATAAAGTAAAGCATTACAGCACGATTGCATTGCATACAATAAAGCGACAACCATATGGCTCCTGCCAGTTGCCGATAACTCGGTTACAAAACATGACCATCTCATACAATAAAATTTAGCATCATGTCTTGACCATATCACATCACAACATGCCCTGCAAAAACAAGTTAGACGTCCTCTACTTTGTTGTTGCAAGTTTTACATGGCTGCTACGGGCTTAAGCAAGAACCGATCTTACCTACGCATCAAAACCACAACGATAGTTTGTCAAGTTGGTGCTGTTTTAACCTTCACAAGGACCGGGCGTAGCCACACTCGGTTCAACTAAAGTTGGAGAAACTGTCACCCGCTAGCCACCTTTGTGCAAAGCACGTCAGGAGAACCGGTCTCGCGTAAGCGTACGCGTAATGTCGGTCCGGGCCGCTTCGTCCAACAATACCGCCGAACCAAAGTATGACATGCTGGTAAGCAGTATGACTTATATCGCCCACAACTCACTTGTGTTCTACTCATGCATATAACATCAACACATAAAACCTAGGCTCGGATGCCACTGTTGGTGAACGTAGTAATTTCAAAAATTTCCTACACACACGCAAGATCATGGTGATGCATAGCAACGAGGGAAGAGTGTGATCTACGTACCCTTGTAGACCGACAGCGGAAGCATTAGCACAATGCGGTTGATGTAGTCGTACGTCTTCACGGCTCGACCGATCAAGCACCGAAACTACGGCACCTCCGAGTTCTAGCACACGTTCAGCTCGATGACGATCCCCGGACTCCGATCCAGCAAAGTGTCGGGGAAGAGTTCCGTCAGCACGACGGCGTGGTGACGATCTTGATGTACTACCGTCGCAGGGCTTCGCCTAAGCACCGCTACAATATTATCGAGGATTATGGTGGAAGGGGGCACCGCACACGGCTAAGAATATGATCACGTGGATCAACTTGTGTGTCTAGGGGTGCCCCCTGCCCCCGTATATAAAGGATCAAGGGGAGGAGGCCGGCCGGCCCTCTATGGCGCGCCAAGGAGGAGTCCTCCTCCTAGTAGGAGTAGGACTCCTACTAGGAGGGGGAAAGAAGTGGGGAGGGAGAGGGAAAGGGGGGTGCCGCCCCCCTCTCTCCTAGTCCAATTCGGACCAGGGGGGAGGAGGCGCGCGGTCCACCTATGGCTGCCCCTCTCTCTCTCCACTAAGGCCCATATGGCCCATTACTTCTTCCGGGGGGGATTCCGGTAACCCTCCGGCTCTCCGGTTTTCTCCGAAATCACCCGGAACACTTCCGGTGTCCGAATAAAGCCGTCCAATATATCAATCTTTATGTCTCGACCATTTCGAGACTCCTCGTCATGTCCGTGATCACATCCGGGACTCCGAACTAACTTCGGTACATCAAAACTCATAAACTCATAATATAACTGTCATTGAAACCTTAAGCGTGCGGACCCTACGGGTTCGAGAACAATGTAGACATGACCGAGACACGTCTCCGGTCAATAACCAATAGCGGAACCTGGATGCTCATATTGGCTCCTACATATTCTACGAAGATCTTTATCGGTCAGACCGCATAACAACATACGTTGTTCCCTTTGTCATCGGTATGTTACTTGCCCGAGATTCGATCGTCGGTATCTCAATACCTAGTTCAATCTCGTTACCGGCAAGTCTCTTTACTCGTGCCGTAATACATCATCTCGCAACTAACTCATTAGTTGCAATGCTTGCAAGGCTTATGTGGTGTGCATTACCAAGAGGGCCCAGAGATACCTCTCCGACAATCGGAGTGACAAATCCTAATCTCGAAATACGCCAACCCAACATGTACCTTTGGAGACACCTGTAGAGCACCTTTATAATCACCCATTTACGTTGTGACATTTGGTAGCACACAAAGTGTTCCTCCGGCAAACGGGAGTTGCATAATCTCATAGTCATAGGAAGATGTATAAGTCATGAAGAAAGCAATAGCAACATACTAAATGATCGGGTGCTAAGCTAATGGAATGGGTCATGTCAATCAGATCATTCACCTAATGATGTGATCCCGTTAATCAAATAACAACTCCTTGTTCATGGTTAGGAAACATAACCATCTTTGATTAACGAGCTAGTCTAGTAGAGGCATACTAGTGACACTCTGTTTGTCTATGTATTCACACATGTATTATGTTTCCGGTTAATACAATTCTAGCATGAATAATAAACATTTATCATGATATAAGGAAATAAATAATAACTTTATTATTGCCTCTAGGGCATATTTCCTTCAAGAACTACTCCATCCTCGTCATGGAGAGCACCGGGATGATGAAGAATATGACTAGCACATTTAAGTCTAACTGACTTCCTATGCATAGGGATTTTGTGAGCAAACAACTTATGGGAACAATAATCAACTAGCATAGGAAGCATAACTTCAAAACTTTAAGCACATAGAGAGGAAACTTGATATTATTGCAATTCCTACAAGCATAAGTTCCTCCCTCATAATAATTTTCAGTGGAATCATGAATGAATTCAACAATATAACTAGCACCTAAAGCATTCTTTTCATTATCTACAAGCATAGAAAATTTACTACTCTCCACATAAGCAAGATTCTTCTCCTTCGGAATAGTGGGAGTATCATAAGAAACTCGAATACTATAAATTGTTTCCACATTAAAAGAGTAATGTTCAGAAAAAGGGTAATCATAATCATGATAGGTTTTATAAATATATTCATCACTACTTTTTATAGCATATGTATCATCACAATAATCATCATAAGTAGCAACTTTGTTCTCATCATAATCGTTTGAAACCTCTTCCAAGATAGTGGAATCATCACTAAATAAAGTCACGACCTCTCCAAATCCACTTTCATAGTTGTCAAAATAAGATTCAACATCCTCCAAAATAGTGGGATCATTACTTCCTAAAGTTGACACTCTTCCAAACCCACTTTCATCAATATAATCATTATAAGTAGGAGGCACGCTATCATCATTGTAAATTTGCATATCAAAACTTGGGAGACTAAAAATATCATCTTTATTAAACATAGCTTCCCCAAGCTTGGGCCTTTTCATATCATAAGCATAATCACTCTCATCATTAATAGTATGGATAGCACTAATAGTATAGCAATTATCATCATCACAATGAGCAGTAGGAGCAAAATCATTTGGGATGGATACCTTTTTACCTTTGCTTCTCCGTTTTTTCTTTTTCTTCTTCACATCATGTGTGAGTTTATCCCTCTTTTTTGAGCTCCTTATTGATGAGATTGGTTGAATAGAAAGCTCCTCCTCGTTACCTGATTCATCATAAGAAATAAGAGGAGGATACTGGGAAGTCTCTTCCCTTTCATTAGTATTCTCTTCATCTTCTATTTGTTTTATTTTCTTTATGTAATTGGCAATATAAGGATTTTCAATGCAATTCACCGCACAATACATATAAATTTCTTCTAGATCAATATCGAGGAATTTCTCAAGGTTATATTCTGGAATAATCTTAGTTTGACGTTTCATTTCTTCATAACCCAAAAGCAAACTAAGTTCATAAAAATGTGCAAGGGAAATCAAGTCATCACAATTTTTGGACACGATTCGATCATGAAACAATTTGCATTTGATATTTAAATGACCATGTTCATTGCAAAGTTCACAAGTATGGCTAAGAAATTTTAAATTTTCATCACTAACATTTAGCCTTTCTTGCAACCATTTAGTTTCTAAATGCTTATGCCTCTTGCAATATCTATCTTCCCTATTTGGTGTGGACTTGCAAGCCCAATGCACTACACAAAAATTGACATGTTTATAGGAGACATTTTTATCATAACTAGTGCAATCGTCATTAGTACTATGGACATTCAAGGAGTTCATACTAACAACATTGCAATCATGCTCATCATCCAAAGATTTAGTGCAAAACATTTTAATGCATTCTTCTTCTAACACTTTGGCACAATTTTCCTTTCCATCATACTCACGAAAAATATTAAAAAGATGAAGCGTATGAGGCAAACTCAATTCCATATTTTTTGTAGTTTTCTTCTATAAACTAAACTAGTGCTAAAACAAGAAACAAAAAGATTCGATTGCAAGATCTAAAGATATACCTTCAAGCGCTAACCTCCCCGGCAATGGCGCCAGAAAAGAGCTTGATGTCTACTACACAATCTTCTTCTTGTAGACGTTGTTGGGCCTCCAAGTGCAGAGGTTTGTAGGACAATAGCAAATTTCCCTCAAGTGGATGACCTAAGGTTTATCAATCCGTGGGAGGCGTAGGATGAAGATGGTCTCTCTCAAACAACCCTGCAACCAAATAACAAAGAGTCTCTTGTGTCCCCAACACACCCAATACAATGGTAAATTGTATAGGTGCACTAGTTCGGCGAAGAGATGGTGATACAAGTGCAATATGGATGGTAGATAAAGGTTTTTGTAATCTGAAATTATAAAAATAGCAAGGTAACTAATGATAAAAGTGAGCGTAAACGGTATTGCAATGCGTTGAAACAAGGCCTAGGGTTCATACTTTCACTAGTGCAAGTTCTCTCAACAATAATAACATAATTGAATCATATAACTATCCCTCAACATGCAACAAAGAGTCACTCCAAAGTCACTAATAGCGGAGAACAAACGAAGAGATTATGGTAGGGTACAAAACCACCTCAAAGTTATCCTTTCTGATCGATCTATTCAAGAGTCCGTAGTAAAATAACATGAAGCTATTCTTTCCGTTCAATCTATCATAGAGTTCGTACTAGAATAACACCTTAAGACACAAATCAACCAAAACCCTAATGTCACCTAGATACTCCAATGTCACCTCAAGTATCCGTGGGTATGATTATACGATATGCATCACACAATCTCGGATTCATCTATTCAAACCAACACAAAGTACTTCAAAGAGTGCCCCAAAGTTTCTATCAGAGAGTCAAGACGAAAACGTGTGCCAACCCCTATGCATACGTTCATGGGCGAAACCCGCAAGTTGATCACCAAAACATACATCAAGTGGATCACGTGATATCCCATTGTCACCACATATAAGCACGGCAAGACATACATCAAGTGTTCTCAAATCCTTAATGACTCAATCCGATAAGATAACTTCAGAGGGAAAACTCAATCCATTACAAGAGAGTAGAGGGGGGAGAAACATCATAAGATCCAACTATAATAGCAAAGCTCGTGATACATCAAGATCGTACCACCTCAAGAACACGAGAGAGAGAGAGATCAAACACATAGCTACTGGTACATACCCTCAGCCCCGTGGGAGAACTACTCTGTCCTCGTCATGGAGAACATCAGGATGATGAAGATGGCCACCGGAGAGGGATTCCCCCTCTGACAGGGTGCCGGAACGGGTCTAGATTGGTTTTCGGTGGCTACGGAGGCTTCTGGCGGCGGAACTCCTGATCTATTATGCTCCCCGAAGTTTTTAGGGTATATGGGTATATATAGGAGGAAGAAGTACGTCGGTGGATCTCCGGGCTGTCCACGAGGCAGGGGGTTGTGCCCAGGGGGGGTGGGTGCGCCCCCCACCCTCGTGGGCAGCCCGAGACTCTTCTGGTCCATCTCCGATACTCCGTGGGCTTCTTCTGGTCCAAAAATAAGTTCCATGAAGTTTCAGGTCAATTGGACTCTGTTTCATTTTCCTTTTTTGCGATACTCTAAAACAAGGGAAAAAACAGAAACTAGCACTGGACTCTAGGTTAATAGGTTAGTCCCAAAAATCATATAAAATAGCATATAAATGCATATAAAACATCCAAGGTTGATAATATAATAGCATGGAACAATCAAAAATTATAGATACGTTGGAGACGTATCAAGGATAAAAAGATGGGTTTTATATCATATTGCATGAGTTTATCCCTCTACATCATGTCATCTTCCTTAAAGCATTACTCTGTTCTTATGAACTTAATACTCTAGATGCATGCTGGATAGCGGTCGATGTGTGGAGTAATAGTTGTAGATGCAGAATTGTTTCAGTCTACTTGTCTCGGACGTGATGCCTATATACATGATCATACCTAGATATTCTCATAACTATGCTCAATTCTATCAATTGCTCGACTGTAATTCACTTACCCACCGTAATACTTATGCTCTTGAGAGAAGCCACTAGTGAAACCTATGGCCCCCGGGTCTATCTTCCATCATATTAATCTTCCAACGCTTAGTTATTTCTTTTGCCTTTTATTTTACTTTGCATCTTTATCATGAAAATACCAAAAAAATTATCTTATAATATCTATCAGATCTCACTCTTGTAAGTGACCATGAAGGGCTTGACAACCCCTTTATCGCGTTGGTTGCGAGGTTCTTATTTGTTTGTGTAGGTGCGTGAGACTTGAGCGTGATCTCCTACTAGATTGATACCTTGGTTCTCAAAAACTGAGGGAAATACTTACGCTACTTTGCTGCATCACCCTTTCCTCTTCAAGGGAAAACCAACGCAGTGCTCAAGAGGTAGCAAGAAGGATTTGTGGCGCCGTTGTCGGGGAGATTCGCGCCAAGTCAAGTCAAGATTTGACTCCCAACAACGAGTCATTTCAGGTGCCGTTGCCAAGTCAAGACATACCAAGTACCCATCACAAACCCTTATCCCTCGCATTACATTATTTGCCATTTGCCTCTCGTTTTCCTCTCCCCCACTTCACCCTTGCCATTTTATTCACCATCTCTTTTCCACTCTCCTTTCTTTTGCCATGTCAGATTCAAAAAGGGTTGGGGGTTCTCTCCCGAGTTTTAGTACTTTTGACAATCCTTCTATTCTCTCTAAACTCATAAAAAATGATGCTATGGAAAGACCTACTGAAGTTATCAATGAGAATCTTAATAATTTTGACGAAGATGATTCCGGAATATTTCGTTATTTACTCGATGAATCTTTGAAAGATGCTTGGGATAGACTATTAAGGATCCGGGCCAGCTATGTGCCCCAATACCAAATTGAAATTTACTTAAAAAGCTTTTATGTTGCCCTACCTTCTTCGTTTAAGCATATCCTAGATTATATTTTTGAAGAAGGTTTTCTTGAAGGGGATGCCGTAGATACTTATGAAAATATGAAAACCATATTTGGGCATCCTATGAATGAGAAGGTTGAATCCACATCTCTTTTGCTCTCCTACCAAAACGAATCTATCAAAGAGATCAAAGCTAGCTTAGATGCAAGTTTCCATAAAATGCTTAATCTTTCTTCTACCATTAACAACCATGTGATTTATAAAAATAGAAAGATTAATGCCATATATAATAAGTTTGCTCTTTTCTTCCCTAAAACCAAAGATGGCAATACCTAGATCTATCTTCGCTTTTATGCCTAGCTAGGGGTGTTAAACGATAGCGCTTGTTGGGAGGCAACCCAATTTTATTTTTACTCCTTGATTTTTGCTCCTGTTTAGTAATAAATAATTTATCTAGCCTCTGTTTTGGTTGTGTTTTTTGTGTTTAATTAGTGTTTGTGCCAAGTAGAACCGTTGGGAAGACTTGGGGAAAGTCTTTTTGATCTTGCTGTAGAAAACAGAAACTTTAGCGCTCACAAGAATGGCTGCCATTTTTATTTGGAAAGTGATATTTAGTTAATTTTTTTGCAGATGATTAATAGATAAATTCCTCACGTCCATAAATTTATTTTAGAATTTTTGGGGTTCCAGAACTTGCGTTAGCTACACATTACTACAGACTGTTCTGTTTTTGACAGTTTCTGTTTTTCTTGTGTTGTTTGCTTATTTTGATGAATCTATGGATAGTAAAAGAGTTTATAAACCATAGAGAAGTTGTAATACAGTAGGTTTAACACCAATATAAATAAATAATGAGTTCATTTCAGTACCTTGAAGTGGTTTTTTGTTTTCTTTCGCTAACGGAGCTCACGAGATTTTCTATTTTGAGTTTTGTGTTGTGAAGTTTTCAAGTTTTGGGTAAAGATTTGATGGATTATGGAACAAAGAGTGGCAACCCCGGAAGGCATCCCCTCTTTCGTCTTCGTTTATCGGTAACTTTACTTGGAGCTATATTTTTATTCACCACATGATATGTGTTTTGCTTGGAGCGTCTTGTATGATTTGAGTCTTTGATTTTTAGTTTACCACAATCATCCTTGTTGTACACACCTTTTGAGGGAGACACATGATTTGAAATTTATTAGAATACTCTATGTGTTTCACTTATATCTTTTGAGCTATATAGTTTTTGCTCTAGTGCTTCACTTATATAACTTTTAGAGCACGGTGGTGGATTTGTTTTATAGAAACTATTGTTCTCTCATGCTTCACTTATATTATTTTGAGAGTCCTTTAGAACAACATGGAAATTGGCATTAATAAAAACTTTCATATAAGTGCATTGAATACTATGAGAAGTTTGATACTTGATAATTGTTTTGAGATATGGAGATGGTGATATTAGAGTCATGCTAGTTGAGTAGTTGTGAATTTGAGAAATACTTGTGTTGAAGTTTGTGATTCCCGTAGCATGCACGTATGGTGAATCGTTATGTGATGAAGTCGGAGCATGATTTATTTATTGATTGTCTTCCTTATGAGTGGCGGTCGGGGACGAGCGATGGTATTTTCCTACCAATCTATCCCCCTAGGAGCATGCGCATAATACTTTGTTTAGATAACTAATAGATTTTTGCAATAAGTATGTGAGTTCTTTATGACTAATGTTGAGTCCATGGATTATACGCACTCTCACCCTTCCACCATTGCTAGCCTCTCTAGTATCGCGCAACTTTCGCTGGTACCATAAACCCACCATATACCTTCCTCAAAACAGCCACCATACCTACCTGTTATGGCATTTCCATAGCCATTCCGAGATATATTGCCATGCAACTTTCCACTGTTCTGTTATTATGACACGCTTCATCATTGTCATATTGCTTGCATGATCATGTAGTTGACATTGTATTTGTGGCAAAGCCACCGTTCATAACTCTTCATACATGTCACTCATGCATCATTGCACATCCCGATACACCGCCGGAGGCATTCACATAGAGTCATATTTTGTTCTAAGTATCGAGTTGTAAGTCTTGAGTTGTAAGTAAATAAAGTGTGATGATCACATTATTAGAGCATTGTCCCAGTGAGGAAAGGATGATGGAGACTATGATTCCCCCACAAGTCGGGATGAGACTCCGGACGAAAAAAAGAAAGGCCATAAAAAAAGAAAGAAGGCCCAAAAAAAGAGAGAAAAAGAGAGAAGGGACAATGCTACTATCATTTTTTCACATTTGTGCTTCAAAGTAGCACCATGATCTTCATGATAGAGAGTCTCCTATGTTATCACTTTCATATACTACTGGGAATTTTTCATTATAGAACTTGGCTTGTATATTCCAATGATGGGCTTCCTCAAAATGCCCTAGGTCTTCGTGAGCAAGCAAGTTGGATGCACACCCACTTAGGTTCTTTTGTTGAGTTTTCATATACTTATAGCTCTAGTGCATCCGTTGCATGACAATCCCTACTCACTCACATTGATATCTATTGATGGGCATCTCCATAGCCCGTTTGATACGCCTAGTTGATGTGAGACTATCTTCTCCTTTTTGTCTTCTCCACAACCACCATTCTATCCACATATAGTGCTATATCCATGGCTCACGCTCATATATTGCGTGAAGATTGAAAAAGTTTGAGAATATCAAAAGTATGAAACAATTGCTCGGCTTGTCATCGGGGTTGTGCATGATTTAAATATTTTATGTGGTGAAGATAGAGCATAGCCAGACTATATGATTTTGTACGGATAACTTTCTTTGGCCATGTTATTTTGAGAAGACATAATTGCTTAGTTAGTATACTTGAAGTATTATTATTTCTATGTTAATACTAAACTTTTATCTTGAATATTTCGGATCTGAACATTCATGCCACAATAAAGAAAAATTACATTGAGAAATATGTTAGAAAGCATTCCACATCAAAAATTCTTCTATTATCATTTACCTACTCAAGGACGAGCAGGAATTAAGCTTGGGGATGCTTGATACGTCTCCAACGTATCTATAATTTTTGATTGCTCCATGCTATTATATTATCTATTTTGGATGTTAATGGGCTTTATTTTACACTTTTATATCATTTTTGGGACTAACCTACACTAGTAGAAAAAGGGTCTAATGTGAAACTCATTAGTCCCGGTTTGTAATTGAACCGGCACTAATGTGACCATTAGTGCCGGTTTCAACGGCCAGGCGGGCGGCGCTCATTAGTACCGGTTCGTGGCGAACCTTTAGTACCGGTTCATGCCACGAACCGGTACTAAAGAGGTGGTGGCCTTTAGTACGGGTTGGTGGCTCCAACCGGTACTAAAGGTGGTGCGCTGCCACCCACAGTGCACAATGTTTAGTCCCACCTCGCTAGTTGAGAGGAGCTCGCACCGATTTATAAGCTCCGCCGTGGCTACCATGTCGAGCTCCTCTCTAAGCAGGCCTATGTGGGTCCATTGCAAGTCTTCTGCCCTGTGGGGCCTACTAGGTCATACGGGCCTGCATCCTGGCCCAACTAGAGATTGGGTTTCTAGTCGTATGCAGGCCGGGCCGGCCTAGTAGGCACGTTGTTTTTGCTTTATTTCGAAAATAAAAATTAAAAAAAATCCTTACCAACCGGGACTAAAGGTCCCCCAGACCACGGCGCGCCTCGTGCCACGTGGTTACCCTTTAGCACCGGTTCGTGCTGAACCGGTACTAAAGGGGGGGCCTTTAGTGCCCACACTTTAGTGCCGGTTACTGAACCGACACTAAAGGGCCTTACGAACCGGTGCTATTGCACGGTTCTGCACTAGAGCTACTAATCGGAGACCCAACCCAAATTGATGTTTTTTGTACCTATTTTAGGGTTTCGAAGAAAAGGAATATCAAACGGAGTCCAAACGGAATGAAACCTTCGGGAACGTGATTTTCTCAACAAACATGATCCAGGAGACTTGGAGTGGCCGTCAAGAAACAAGGGAGGAAGGCACGAGGCAGGGGGCGCGCCTACCCCCCTAGGCGCGCCCTCCACCCTCGTGGGCCCATCGTTGCTCCACCGGCATACTTCTTCTCCTATATATATCCACGTACCCCCAAACTAAAGGAAATATGCCCTAGAGGCAATAATAAAGTTATTATTTATTACCTTGACAAAGTTTTGAAGAAGTTCAAAATGGATCAAGTAAAGAAAGGGTTCTTGCCTGTGTTACAAGGTGTGAAGTTGAGTCAAACTCAATGCCCAACCACTGCAGAAGATAGAGAGAAAATGAAAGATGTTCCCTATGCTTCAGCCATAGGCTCTATCATGTATGCAATGCTGTGTACCAGACCTGATGTGTGCCTTGCTATAAGTCTAGCAGGGAGGTACCAAAGTAATCCAGGAGTGGATCACTGGACAGCGGTCAAGAACATCCTGAAATACCTGAAAAGGACTAAGGATATGTTTCTCGTTTATGGAGGTGACAAAGAGCTAATCGTAAATGGTCACGTCGATGCGAGCTTTGACACTGATCCGGACGACTCTAAATCGCAAACTGGATACATATTTACATTAAACGGTGGAGCTGTCAGTTGGTGCAGTTCTAAACAAAGCGTTGTGGCGGGATCTACATGTGAAGCAGAATACATAGCTGCTTCAGAAGTAGCAAATGAAGGAGTCTAGATGAAGGAGTTCATATCCGATCTAGGTGTCATACCTAGTGCATCGGGTCCAATGAAAATCTTTTGTGACAATACTGGTGCAATTGCCTTGGCACAGGAATCCAGATTTCCCAAGAGAACCAAGCACATCAAGAGATGCTTCAATTCCATCTGGGATCTAGTCCAGGTGCGAGACATAGAGATTTGCAAGATACATGCAGATCTGAATGTAGCAGACCCGTTGACTAAGCCTCTTCCATGAGCAAAACATGATCAGCACCAAGGCTCCATGGGTGTTAGAATCATTATTGTATAATCTAGATTATTGACTCTAGTGCAAGTGGGAGACTGAAGGAAATATGCCCTAGAGGCAATAATAAAGTTATTATTTATTTCCTTATATCATGATAATTGTTTATTATTCATGCTAGAATTGTATTAACCGGAAACATAATACATGTGTGAATACATAGACAAACAGAGTGTCACTAGTATGCCTCTACTAGACTAGCTCATTAATCAAAGATGGTTATGTTTCCTAACCATGGACAAAGAGTTGTTATTTGATTAACGGGATCACATCATTAGGTGAATGATCTGATTGACATGACCCATTCCATTAGCTTAGCACCCGATCGTTTAGTATGTTGCTATTGCTTTCTTCATGACTTATAGATGTTCCTATGACTATGAGATTATGCAACTCCCGTTTTCCGGAGGAACACTTTGTGTGCTACCAAACGTCACAACGTAACTGGGTGATTATAAAGGTGCTCTACAGGTGTCTCCAAAGGTACATGTTGGGTTGGCGTATTTCGAGATTAGGATTTGTCACTCCGATTGTCGAAGAGGTATCTCTGGGCCCTCTCGGTAATACACATCACATAAGCCTTGCAAGCATTGCAACTAATGAGTTAGTTGTGAGATGATGTATTACGGAACAAGTAAAGAGACTTGCCGGTAACGAGATTGAACTAGGTATTAAGATACCGATGATCGAATCTCGGGCAAGTAACATACCGATGACAAAGGGAACAACGTATGTTGTTATGCGGTCTGACCGATAAAGATCTTCGTAGAATATGTAGGAGCCAATATGAGCATCCAGGTTCCGCTATTGGTTATTGACCGGAGACGTGTCTCGGTCATGTCTACATTGTTCTCGAACCCGTAGGGTCTGCACGCTTAAGGTTTCGATGACAGTTATATTATGAGTTTATGATCTCTGGTGTACCGAAGGAGTTCGGAGTCCCGGATGGGATCGGGGACATGATGAGGAGTCTCGAAATGTTCGAGACATAACGATTGATATATTGGAAGCCTATATTTGGATATCGGAAGTGTTCCGGGTGAAATCGGGATTTTACCGGAGTATCGAGAGGTTACCGGAACCCCCCGGGAGGTATATGGGCCTTAGTGGGCCTTAGTGGAAGAGAGGAGAGGTGGCCAGGGCTGGGCCGCGCGCCCCTCCCCCCTAGTACGAATAGGACAAGGAGAGGGGGGCGGCGCCCCCCTTCCTTCTCTCTCTCCTCTTTCCCCCCTCCTAATCCTATTCCAACTAGGAAAGGGGGGGGGAATCCTACTCCCGGAGGGAGTAAGGACTCCTCCTGGTGCGCCCTCTTCTGGCCGGCCGCACCCCCCCGTTTGATCCTTTATATACGGAGGCAGGGGGCACCCCTAGAGACACAAGTTGATCCACGTGATCATATTCTTAGCCGTGTGCGGTGCCCCTTTCCACCTAATCCTCGATAATATTGTAGCGGTGCTTAGGTGAAGCCCTGCGACGGTAGTACATCAAGATCGTCACCACGCCATCGTGCTGACGGAACTCTTCCCCGACACTTTGCTGGATCGGAGTCCGGGGATCGTCATCGAGCTGAACGTGTGCTAGAACTCGGAGGTGCCATAATTTCGGTGCTTGATCGGTCGGGCCGTGAAGACGTACGACTACATCAACCACGTTGTGCTAACGCTTCCGTTGTCGATCTACAAGGGTACGTAGATCACACTCTCCCCTCTCGTTGCTATGCATCACCATGATCTTGCGTGTGCGTAGGAATTTTTGAAATTACTACGTTACCCAACAGTGGCATCCGAGCCTAGGTTTTATGTGTTGATGTTATTTGCACGAGTAGAACACAAGTGAGTTGTGGGCGATATAAGTCATACTGCTTACCAGCATGTCATACGTTGGTTCGGCAGTATTGTTGGACGAAGCGGCCCGGACCGACATTACGCGTACGCTTACGCGAGACCGGTTCTCCCGACGTGCTTTGCACAAAGGTGGCTAGCGGGTGACAGTTTCTCCAACTTTAGTTGAACCGAGTGTGGCTACGCGCGGTCCTTGCGAAGGTTAAAACAACACCAACTTGACAAACTATCGTTGTGGTTTTGATGCGTAGGTAAGATTGGTTCTTGCTTAAGCCCGTAGCAGCCACGTAAAACTTGCAACAACAAAGTAGAGGACGTCTAACTTGTTTTTGCAGGGCATGTTGTGATGTGATATGGTCAAGACATGATGCTAAATTTTATTGTATGAGATGATCATGTTTTGTAACCGAGTTATCGGCAACTGGCAGGAGCCATATGGTTGTCGCTTTATTGTATGCAATGCAATCGCGCTGTAATGCTTTACTTTATCACTAAGCGGTAGCGATAGTCGTGGAAGCATAAGATTGGCGAGACGACAACGATGCTACGATGGAGATCAAGGTGTCGCGCCGGTGACGATGGTGATCATGACGGTGCTTCGAAGATGGAGATCACAAGCACAAGATGATGATGGCCATATCATATCACTTATATTGATTGCATGTGATGTTTATCTTTTATGCATCTTATCTTGCTTTGATTGACGGTAGCATTATAAGATGATCTCTCACTAATTATCAAGAAGTGTTCTCCCTGAGTATGCACCGTTGCGAAAGTTCTTCGTGCTGAGACACCACGTGATGATCGGGTGTGATAGGCTCTACGTTCAAATACAACGGGTGCAAAACAGTTGCACACGCGGAATACTCAGGTTATACTTGACGAGCCAAGCATATACAGATATGGCCTCGGAACACGGAGACCGAAAGGTCGAGCGTGAATCATATAGTAGATATGATCAACATAGTGATGTTCACCAATGAAGCTACTCCATCTCACGTGATGATCGGACATGGTTTAGTTGATTTGGATCACGTAATCACTTAGAGGATTAGAGGGATGTCTATCTAAGTGGGAGTTCTTTAAGTAATATGATTAATTGAACCTAAATTTATCATGAACTTAGTACCTGATAGTATCTTGCTTATTCATGTTTGATTGTAGATAGATGGCCCGTGCTGTTGTTCCGTTGAATTTTAATGCGTTCCTTGAGAAAGCAAAGTTGAAAGATGATGGTAGCAATTACACGGACTGGGTCCGTAACTTGAGGATTATCCTCATTGCTGCACAGAAGAATTACGTCCTGGAAGCACCGCTGGGTGCCAGGCCTGCTGCTGGAGCAACACCAGATGTTATGAACGTCTGGCAGAGCAAAGCTGATGACTACTCGATAGTTCAGTGTGCCATGCTTTACGGCTTAGAATCGGGACTTCAACGACGTTTTGAACGTCATGGAGCATATGAGATGTTCCAGGAGTTGAAGTTAATATTTCAAGCAAATGCCCGGATTGAGAGATATGAAGTCTCCAATAAGTTCTATAGCTGCAAGATGGAGGAGAACAGTTCTGTCAGTGAGCATATACTCAAAATGTCTGGGTATAATAATCACTTGATTCAATTGGGAGTTAATCTTCCAGATGATTGCGTCATTGACAGAATTCTCCAATCACTGCCACCAAGCTACAAGAGCTTCGTGATGAACTATAATATGCAAGGGATGAATAAGACTATTCCCGAGCTCTTCGCAATGCTGAAAGCTGCGGAGGTAGAAATCAAGAAGGAGCATCAAGTGTTGATGGTCAACAAGACCACTAGTTTCAAGAAAAAGGGCAAAGGGAAGAAGAAGGGGAACTTCAAAAGAACAGCAAGCAAGTTGCTGCTCAAGAGAAGAAACCCAAACCTGGACCTAAGCCTGAAACTGAGTGCTTCTACTGCAAGCAGACTGGTCACTGGAAGCGGAACTGCCTCAAGTATTTGGCGGATAAGAAGGATGGCAAGGTGAACAAAGGTATATGTGATATACATGTTATTGATGTGTACCTTACTAATGCTCGCAGTAGCACCTGGGTATTTGATACTGGTTCTGTTGCTAATATTTGCAACTCGAAACAGGGACTACGGATTAAGCGAAGATTGGCTAAGGACGAGGTGACGATGCGCGTGGGAAATGGTTCCAAAGTCGATGTGATCGCAGTCGGCACGCTACCTCTACATCTACCTTCGGGATTAATATTAGACCTAAATAATTGTTATTTGGTGCCAGCGTTAAGCATGAACATTATATCTGGATCTTGTTTGATGCGAGACGGTTATTCATTTAAATCAGAGAATAATGGTTGTTCTATTTACATGAGTAATATCTTTTATGGTCATGCACCCTTAAAGAGTGGTCTATTCTTATTAAATCTCGATAGTAGTGACACACATATTCATAGTGTTGAAACCAAAAGATGCAGAGTTGATAATGATAGTGCAACTTATTTGTGGCACTGCCGTTTAGGTCATATCGGTATAAAGCGCATGAAGAAACTCCATACTGATGGGCTTTTGGAACCACTTGATTATGAATCACTTGGTACTTGCGAACCGTGCCTTATGGGTAAGATGACAAAAACACCGTTCTCCGGTACTATGGAGAGAGCAACAGATTTGTTAGAAATCATACATACAGATGTATGTGGTCCGATGAATGTTGAGGCTCGTGGCGGATATCGTTATTTTCTCACCTTCACAGATGACTTAAGCAGATATGGGTATATCTACTTAATGAAACACAAGTCTGAAACGTTTGAAAAGTTCAAAGAATTTCAGAGTGAAGTTGAAAATCATCGTAACAAGAAAATAAAATTCCTACGATCTGATCGTGGAGGAGAATATTTGAGTTACGAGTTTGGTGTACATTTGAAACAATGTGGAATAGTTTCGCAACTCACGCCACCCGGAACACCACAGCGTAATGGTGTGTCCGAACGTCGTAATCGTACTTTACTAGATATGGTACGATCTATGATGTCTCTTACTGATTTACCGCTATCGTTTTGGGGATACGCTCTAGAGACGGCCGCATTCACGTTAAATAGGGCACCATCAAAATCCGTTGAGACGACGCCTTATGAACTGTGGTTTGGCAAGAAACCAAAGTTGTCGTTTCTGAAAGTTTGGGGCTGCGATGCTTATGTGAAAAAGCTTCAACCTGATAAGCTCGAACCCAAATCGGAAAAATGTGTCTTCATAGGATATCCAAAGGAAACTATTGGATACACCTTCTATCACAGATCCGAAGGCAAGACTTTTGTTGCTAAATTCGGAAACTTTCTGGAGAAGGAGTTTCTCTCGAAAGAAGTGAGTGGGAGGAAAGTAGAACTTGACGAGGTAACTGTACCTACTCCCTTATTGGAAAGTAGTACATCACAGAAACCTGTTTCTGTGACACCTACACCAATTAGTGAGGAAGCTAATGATAATGATCATGAAACTTCAGAACAAGATACTACTGAACCTCGTAGATCAACCAGAGTGAGATCCGCGCCAGAGTGGTACGGTAATCCTGTTCTGGAAGTCATGCTACTAGATCATGATGAACCTACGAACTATGAAGAAGCGATGGTGAGCCCAGATTCCGCAAAATGGCTTGAAGCCATGAAATCTGAGATGGGATCCATGTATGAGAACAAAGTATGGACTTTGGTTGACTTGCCCAATGATCGGCAAGCAATTGAGAATAAATGGATCTTCAAGAAGAAGACGGACGCTGACGGTAATATTACTGTCTACAAAGCTCGACTTGTCGCAAAAGGTTTTCGGCAAGTTCAAGGGATTGACTACGATGAGACCTTCTCACCCGTAGCGATGCTTAAGTCTGTCCGAATCATGTTAGCAATTGCCGCATTTTATGATTATGAAATTTGGCAGATGGATGTCAAAACTGCATTCCTGAATGGATTTCTGGAAGAAGAGTTGTATATGATGCAACCAGAAGGTTTTGTCGATCCAAAGGGAGCTAACAAAGTGTGCAAGCTCCAGCGATCCATTTATGGACTGGTGCAAGCCTCTCGGAGTTGGAATAAACGCTTTGATAGTGTGATCAAAGCATTTGGTTTTATACAGACTTTTGGAGAAGCCTGTATTTACAAGAAAGTGAGTGGGAGCTCTGTAGCATTTCTGATATTATATGTGGATGACATATTACTAATTGGAAATGATATAGAATTTCTGGATAGCATAAAGGGATACTTGAATAAGAGTTTTTCAATGAAAGACCTCGGTGAAGCTGCTTACATATTAGGCATTAAGATCTATAGAGATAGATCAAGACGCTTAATTGGACTTTCACAAAGCACATACCTTGACAAAGTTTTGAAGAAGTTCAAAATGGATCAAGCAAAGAAAGGGTTCTTGCCTGTGTTACAAGGTGTGAAGTTGAGTCAGACTCAATGCCCGACCACTGCAGAAGATAGAGAGAAAATGAAAGATGTTCCCTATGCTTCAGCCATAGGCTCTATCATGTATGCAATGCTGTGTACCAGACCTGATGTGTGCCTTGCTATAAGTCTAGCAGGGAGGTACCAAAGTAATCCAGGAGTGGATCACTGGACAGCGGTCAAGAACATCCTGAAATACCTGAAAAGGACTAAGGATATGTTTCTCGTTTATGGAGGTGACAAAGAGCTAATCGTAAATGGTTACGTCGATGCGAGCTTTGACACTGATCCGGACGATTCTAAATCGCAAACTGGATACGTATTTACATTAAACGGTGGAGCTGTCAGTTGGTGCAGTTCTAAACAAAGCGTCGTGGCGGGATCTACGTGTGAAGCAGAATACATAGCTGCTTCGGAAGCAGCAAATGAAGGAGTCTGGATGAAGGAGTTCATATCCGATCTAGGTGTCATACCTAGTGCATCGGGTCCAATGAAAATCTTTTGTGACAATACTGGTGCAATTGCCTTGGCAAAGGAATCCAGATTTCACAAGAGAACCAAGCACATCAAGAGACGCTTCAATTCCATCCGGGATCTAGTCCAGGTGGGAGACATAGAGATTTGCAAGATACATACGGATCTGAATGTAGCAGACCCGTTGACTAAGCCTCTTCCACGAGCAAAACATGATCAGCACCAAGGCTCCATGGGTGTTAGAATCATTACTGTATAATCTAGATTATTGACTCTAGTGCAAGTGGGAGACTGAAGGAAATATGCCCTAGAGGCAATAATAAAGTTATTATTTATTTCCTTATATCATGATAAATGTTTATTATTCATGCTAGAATTGTATTAACCGGAAACATAATACATGTGTGAATACATAGACAAACAGAGTGTCACTAGTATGCCTCTACTAGACTAGCTCGTTAATCAAAGATGGTTATGTTTCCTAACCATGGACAAAGAGTTGTTATTTGATTAACGGGATCACATCATTAGGTGAATGATCTGATTGACATGACCCATTCCATTAGCTTAGCACCCGATCGTTTAGTATGTTGCTATTGCTTTCTTCATGACTTATACATGTTCCTATGACTATGAGATTATGCAACTCCCGTTTACCGGAGGAACACTTTGTGTGCTACCAAACGTCACAACGTAACTGGGTGATTATAAAGGTGCTCTACAGGTGTCTCCAAAGGTACATGTTGGGTTGGCGTATTTCGAGATTAGGATTTGTCACTCCGATTGTCGGAGAGGTATCTCTGGGCCCTCTCGGTAATACACATCACATAAGCCTTGCAAGCATTGCAACTAATGAGTTAGTTGTGAGATGATGTATTACGGAACGAGTAAAGAGACTTGCCGGTAACGAGATTGAACTAGGTATTAAGATACCGACGATCGAATCTCGGGCAAGTAACATACCAATGACAAAGGGAACAACGTATGTTGTTATGCGGTCTGACCGATAAAGATCTTCGTAGAATATATAGGAGCCAATATGAGCATCCAGGTTCCGCTGTTGGTTATTGACCGGAGACGTGTCTCGGTCATGTCTACATTGTTCTCGAACCCGTAGGGTCCGCACGCTTAAGGTTTCGATGACAGTTATATTATGAGTTTATGAGTTTTGATGTACCGAAGGAGTTCGGAGTCCCGGATGGGATCGGGGACATGACGAGGAGTCTCGAAATGGTCGAGACATAAAGATGATATATTGGAAGCCTATATTTGGATATCGGAAGTGTTCCGGGTGAAATCGGGATTTTACCGGAGTACCGGGAGGTTACTGGAACCCCCCGAGAGGTATATGGGCCTTAGTGGGCCTTAGTGGAAGAGAGGAGAGGTGGCCAGGGCTGGGCCGCGCGCCCCTCCCCCCTAGTCCGAATAGGACAAGGAGAGGGGGGCGGCGCCCCTTCCTCCTCTCTCTCCTCTTCCCCCCCCCCTCCGCGAATCCTATTCCAACTAGGAAAGGGGGGGAGTCCTACTCCCGGAGGGAGTAAGACTCCTCCTGGCGCACCACCTCTTGGCCGCCCCCCCCCTTGAGCCTTTATATACGGAGGCACGGGGCACCCCTAGAGACACATGTTGATCCACGTGATCATATTCTTAGCCGTGTGCGGTGCCCCCTTCCACCATAGTCCTCGATAATATTGTAGCGGTGCTTAGGCGAAGCCCTGCGACGGTAGTACATCAAGATCGTCACCACGCCGTCGTGCTGACAGAACTCTTCCCCGAACTTTGCTGGATCGGAGTCCGGGGATCGTCATCGAGCTGAACGTGTGCTAGAACTCGGAGGTGCCGTAGTTTCGGTGCTTGATCGGTCGGGCCGTGAAGACGTACGACTACATCAACCACGTTGTGCTAACGCTTCCGTTGTTGATCTACAAGGGTACGTAGATCACACTCTCCCCTCTCGTTGCTATGCATCACCATGATCTTGCGTGTGCGTAGGATTTTTTTTGAAATTACTACGTTACCCAACACAAGCATCCAGGAGCACCACAAAAACCTAATTCCACCGTCGCAACCTTCTGTACCCGAGAGATCCCATCTCGGGGCCTTTTTCGGATCTCCGCCGGAGGGGGCATTGATCACGGAGGGCCTCTACATCAACTCCATGGCCTCTCTGGTGATGTGTGAGTAGTTTACTTCAGATCTACGGGTCCATAGTTATTAGCTAGATGGCTTCTTCTCTCTCTTTGGATCTCAATACAAAGCTCCTCAATTCTCTTGGAGATCTATTCGATGTAATCTTCTTTTGTCGTGTGTTTGTCGAGATCCAATGAATTGTGGGTTTATGATCTAGATTATCTATGAACAATATTTGATTCTCCTCTGAATTCTTTTATGTATGATTGGTTTATCTTTGCAAGTCTCTTTGAATTATCAGTTTGGTTTGGCCTACTAGATTGATCTTTCTTGCAATGGGAGAAGTGCTTAGCTTTGGGTTCAATTTTGTGGTGCTCGATCCCAGTGACAGAAAGGGAACCGACATGTATTGTATTGTTGCCATCGAGGATAAAAAGATGGGGTTTATATCATATTGCATGAGTTTGTCCCTCTACATCATGTCATCTTCCTTTGAGCATTACTCTGTTCTTATGAACTTAATACTCTAGATGCATGCTGGATAGTGGTCAATGTGTGGAGTAATATTAGTAGATGCAGAATCGTTTCGGTTTACTTGTCTCGGACGTGATGCCTATATACATGATCATACCTAGATATTCTCATAACTATGCTCAATTTTATCGATTGCTCGACAGTAATTCGTTTACCCACCGCAATACTTATGCTCTTGAGAGAAGTCACTAGTGAAACCTATGGCCCCCGGGTCTATCTTCCATCATATTAATCTTCCAACACTTAGTTATTTCTTTTGCCTTTTATTTTATTTTGCATCTTTATCATAAAAATACCAAAATATTATCTTATCATATCTATCAGATCTCACTCTCATAAGTGACCGTGAAGGGCTTGACAACCCCTTTATCGTGTTGGTTGCGAGGTTCTTATTTGTTTGTGTAGGTGCGTGGAACTTGAGCGTGATCTCCTACTGGATTGATACCTTGGTTCTCAAAAACTGAGGGAAATACTTACGCTACTTTGCTGCATCACCCTTTCCTCTTCAAAGGAAAACCAACGCAGTACTCAAGAGGTAGCAATTTTGCATATAAAAAAGTTTGCTGTGCATTTATTGAGGTAATTGCCTAACGTTTCATTTTCATTAGTATTTCCTTTGTTTTGTTTTGTCTATGTAGGCGTATTGGAGCCCCGTTTTTTTAGAAAAGGAGGATGTACCCCCAGCCTCTGCATCTGGACGATGCATGCAGCCATATTATTAATTATTTACAAAGACCATACAAGATGATACATCAATAAGTCCGAAGCCACCATCTTGGCAACACCGTTGCTACTCCTATCCCCTTGATGAAGGCGTGCCGAATGTCCGGACCTAATACCAAACAGACATCGCACCAAAGCCTAACATCTAAAGCCGGGTGTCCCATCCAAGCCACTACCTGGATTGGGTCCCATACCGATCTGGCACACTCCCAGTGAGCACCGCCCGCTGCAAGGGCCGTCACCTCCATCATCCCTCGGTCCATCCTCAGAGCAGAACTGAAGCACTGACCTTGCCAGGCCTCTCTGCCATCAACGCCACCATGACGCCAGACAGCTTCCTCCTCCTGCGCGAGTCCATCTCCACGCATAAGACGCCGAATCTCCACAGCGCCACACCGCCGAGATCCGCCACCATCGATGTGTAAGATGAAGCACTGCTCCACCAAAGACGCCGTCCTCTGGTCCCTCGAGCCCGTGTGCACCTCCAAAAATGACGCCCCCAAGAGGGAAACAACACCAGAGAGCCGCCGTCATCCGATCTACTAATCTAGGGTTTTCCCCGGAGGTAGCAGAGAGTGGCCTTGAACTTCTCCTCGGCGATGCCTTCAGGAAGGGAACGACGCGGACATCGTCGCCATCGTCGGCCTTGGCAATAACCAATAGCAGGTTTTCACCCAGATCTGGTCGAAGACCTCCATCTCTCGTGCATGGGCCGCCGCCATTCTTGCCGGGATCTGGATGATCCAGGCCGCCGCTGCCAGATCTCAGCAAGGAGAAGTCCCCCAACCGAGACCCGTCGGCCGAGCAGGGGAGGCCGAGACCGCGCCCACATGACCAGATCCACGATGGATCCGTGACCGCATCTCGCGCTACAGCCGCACGCCGGGAGAAGAAGAAGGGCCCCGCGGCCTCCGACGCGCACCGGGCTTCGCCCGGCGGCGCCTTCTGGCGGCGGCGAGGGGGAGGGGATGATGTAGGAGACAGGCACGGGGTGGGGGCTAGGGTTCCCCCGCCGCCGCTCGCGAGAGCGACGCGAGGGACGAGGGTTGGGGAGGTACGCCTCGTGAGCCCCGTGGACTTAGCACGATGAAAGGGACCAAGTTGGGGCCAAACCAAAAAGTTAGACGCAGTACATTCATGCTTTTTGGAGAGTATTACAAAAAAATTTATATTTTCCAACTAGCCCAAATTGAAAATAAAATATCAGGAGATTATCGGGCTCGTCCATAAATTCCAACGAGCCTAGGAACGCCTAAATTGCACTTCGTATAAGGAAATGATGACCAAAATATGAAAGACCCATGTGCAGGTTCGAGAAGTGCACGGTATAATCGTGCATGGTCGTACCGCCCGACCCTGGCTGCGGATTTGTGTGTAACTTCCGTGATTCTTCATTGATTTCATCCACGTTTGTTCCTACGGGATCATTGGCCATCAAGGAATGTATTGGGAGGGGTTGAGATTTCTCTAGAGCCCTTGGATCAAAGGGGAGGAGGTACGTGAGACCTGTGGAGACCGGCTATATGTACAACACCATCCCTAGCCGGTGCCTCCCTCGTCTATCATTCGCCCACACGTTCCACCGTGAACCGCTACACCTCTATTGCCGCAGCAAGATCCCTCCACCATATAGGAAAGGCCAAGATAATGAAGGAGGAGTCTGCCGTAGGGCCGGTGCCAGCTATCTCCACCATCATCATTCCAACATATAGAAAATTTGTGTATGATTTTGTTCTTAGTGAATGGTAACAGATGTATGTTATCATGCCATGTGCAGGTGGACTGAAATAGTCAGTTTGACAGGGGAGCATTGTCTGTGAGCGGATGGAGTGTGGCTGCCTCAGTGAACTCAGCGCAATCCATTGGGGATGCTCAAACTGGTTAGCAGGATACCTTGTTCTGTTTTAATGTCAGCAAAGTACTGCCCATAGGCTGTCGCTGTGTACATTGTGAACTATTCCCTTCATTCCATAATGGAGTGTGTCCGTGCTTTTTGAGATTTAAATTTGATCATAATCCTGCAGGTAAAGTTTAATATGGGAGCAATTGAGCAAGGACGGGGGCTCTGTCCGCAAATAATTCAGGCTGGATTAACTGGTTCACGCAGCATCGACTGCAATAGTCGGGATATGCCTTTTTTTGCAGCAGAATTGACACTGTTTTCCCTGGGCATATGACTGACTAACTTGTAACGGCGATGAACTGTACCAAGGCCTAAACGCTCGATGCTGCAAATTCAGAGCGACCGTTTGGACATTGCAGTTAGTTGAGCCTGGAGGAGGCCGGAAGGGACGTCCATTTATGCTTTTCTTTCTGAAATCCTTCCGGATCATGGAAGTAGTACTATGCACGCTACCGTGTCTTACTCTTACACGAGCTCGAGAGTGAATATGCGTGCTCAGATCACATCATCCTTACACGCACGAACTGGTGCAGCTAGCACGAACCAGTCTAGCCATCTTTGAAGATCTAGAGCACTGTAACTGATGACTAATCGGCTAGTTAGTTGTTGGGTCCCCAGTTGCTGAGGTACATCACAGTCCGGAGCTCCTCTTCCTGCTCCTGCCTCGCCGTTGCTCCACCGGCAGTGGTCGCCGCCTTGCCCTTGCCGCAGGCGCCGTTCCCGGCGGCCGAGGTGCCGGCGCGCTGCTGGAAGACACACGGGAGCGCCTGGTGGTTCCAGCGGCACAGCCCGGCGTGCCGCTCCGTGATCGCCTCCACCGTGCCCGCGCCCACGCTCATCGCCGCCGCCCAGGACGAGGCCGTCGCCTTCCCGCTGCCGCTCGCCATCTGACTAATTGCACGATTCCAGGAGTATAACCGTGCTCGAGTGAGTGCTTCGTTCGTGTGCTCAGCTGCCTGCCAAATGGCGGTGCTCCTCTTGGTAGTTTTATACGAGACGCCGATGTTGGCATGGGTTACAGTACGTGCCGGCCGTCGCTGCCTCGTACATACGGGCGCGCGCATGGTTTGTGGACTCGTGGGCGGAAACCGGGTGCCTCAGGTTACTGTCGGACGCACGCCGAGGTTGGGAAATGCGGCGTGCCGCTTGTGTCGCAAGTTGTGCGCTGCTGTCAGCCTCTCACTGTGCTAATGTCAGTGTGTTATCCCACTTGCTCCGAGTACATCAGATGAGGCTTCGTGGTGGCCCATGAAATGTCTCGCTTTTAGCACACAGCAAGATAAAGATCGCTCCCTCTTGCAAATCTGCCAACCTCCGGGCACGCAGCGTCCGGGCATCTTCTCCCCCCTCTTAGGATCAGCAAGTGATTACACTAAACAATCCTCCTTTCTGCAACGCGGTTTACTCGTGCTCACACGTAAGTAAACTACACCTTTTGGCCACATGCTCTTGGGGTGACGGTGACGGTGAGACCGGAGGTACGGGAGACGTGGACATGCAGGGAATACCGGAGGCTGGAGGCCATGGTTTCCATGATACCAGAGGCCGCCGGCGCTTGCCTCATGTCAGCGTTTGTTCATGCAAAAGTATCAGCTCTCATTCTGCAACTGGGTAGCCGGCTGCTCTCTGTCTCACTCTTACTCTCACTCTCACTCTCACTCTCACTCTGTCATCACTCCGATCAGAAAACACATTTACTTTACTTATCAACATCATCAGTCTCATCACATTTAGTTTTACATATCTTCTTGTCGGCTCATGAGAGTGCAGATCGAAGAAATTCAGAGCACGTTCATCACGAACAATCTCAGTCGCGCAGCACGTCAATGCCGTGCGTGATCACCACAGCGATACAGAAGGGTGTAAACGCTGAGCCATGCGATGGGTGACATCTGAATTCACATATCCTTTCTCTGATCCTCACCTTCTTCTCCTCCAAGTCTCACCATCCTCTCCTGCTACCTCACCTACGCCTTCGGTGCGACGCTGGATCGGATCCACGGGTCAACTCCGTGCAACGGAAAGTACTCGCAATCCATTCAAAGCATACAGCGTCAAAATAACCAGTAGATGATATGTTGGAAGGAACACAACCTCAGAATCTTTAAGGCTCTAACGGCCTCCATTGCAGCGACCTTGAGGTGTTAAAATCGATAGCTTTTATGAAAGCTTTAACAATTTATGGACTAGTTGTGGCACTAGCGCTTTTATTTGCAAACCCTTCTGTTTAATTTTAAAAAAATAGTTCTTTCGATTTCGATAAGATATTTTTTCTTCTTTTTTTAGTAAATTGGTATTTTCTTCCGCAATTCCAATTATATCAACGCTTCATTTAACTTACTCCTATTTATTACTCCTGGAATTAACTATTTATCGGGACAGATAATACCCCATTCCAGAAAGGCCTGAGGTGAGTATTATTAATTTAGAAGATATACTCTCTTCTAATTTCCCGTCCTTAGTTTAGGAAAGTGAATTTTTTTCCTTTTATTTTAGGAATTTTGCAAACAGAACATTTCAACAAAGGAAGCCTTTCACAGGTCAAACAAGACTTAACCTAAAAGAAATTACTAGATTGAATCTATTTGCATTAAAAAAATGGTGAGGGAAGTAAGGGATCAAAAAATTTGGTTCTTTGTCCATCCTATCTATAAGAGGAGAGCATATGAAATATGTAACTCATTCTTTCTTTTTTTTAGCTTGCTGGCCATCCGCTGGCAGTTTAGGGCTTAATACCGATATTTTAGCAACAAAACTAATAAATCTAACTCTAATGGTTGGTGTTTTTTTTGGAAAGGGAGTGTGTGCGGGTTGTCTATTTCAGAAATAGATTGGATCTATCCGGCTGCATTTTATAGTATTTTTTAGTATTTTAGGATAAATAAGAAAAGGATGCACTATCTCGATGAATTACTTCTGAATAAATTCAGAAACCGTATGGAAGAACCATAGCATTACAAGGTCTGAGATCTTGGAGGGCGGCTGAGTGTATCGTTGAGATCGAATTCCTTCTCTGTTTTGTACAGGCAGCTGAAGCTGCTCTGTTTTCTGCACAACGGCTCGCTTTTCTGAGTGAGTTACTCTCACGGTGTAACTCTGAATTTCCTCCCTCTCTTGATATGTCTTTGGCCTCTCAAAAAATAGCCACAGAAGGCCATGGCTATAAGCTCATAGCCGAAATTTTCATCATCATCATCGTGGTGGTATATTTACAACCGATCAGGGAGCAGCCAGCCAAATCTCAGGCCATGGTTGCATGCTTACTAATACTTGCTGTAACGAACACTACACCCCTGAGGCCTGAGCTACTGGTACTTCTAATTTGGGCCCCAGCAGCTGAGGTACATCACCGTCCTCAGCCCCTCCTCGGCCTTCTCCGCTCGCCGCCTCTCCGCCACAGCTGCCGGAAGCTGCTTCGTGCCCTGCGAGACGCCGCCGCGGACGTTGGCCTTGGCTGCACGGTGGATGGACCTGAGGGCATAGTTCCAGCGGCAGAGCCCGGCCTGGTCCTTGAGCGCCTCCACCGCGCCGACGCTCGTCGCAGCCATCCATGACGCCTTCGCCGGACCAGCCATCTCTCCTCCTCCTCCTTGTTCTTGCTGCGCTGCTGGAGAGTGGAGACTGACTTGCGATCCTTGTGTATGCTAAAAGAACAGAGCTGGTTTTCTGAACTATCTCACTGAATTGATGCTCGTTTGTGTTGATGGGAGGATTGGGAGTGGGCCGGGGTTATATACGGGAGAGCCGGAGCAAAACAGGCGGCTGCAGGCGTTGGTTTTCCAGGAAACCAGGTGCTTTCAGATCCACCTTTGCTTGCTTGCGCCGCATCTGCCGCTGTCGACGTCGACGTCCCTGTGCAAGTGGCTGCGCACCTCGTTTTCCGGCCGATATGACCAAGCCGGCAGAGATGAGATACGAGTAATGGGCGTGAAGCTTTACACGGAGTAAAAGTATGAATATTCATGAAAAAGGGAAACACTATAGTTCTTCATTTTATTTTTACTTTTTTTCCTCAGCGTGCAAATCCATATGTATTTCTCTATACAATTTTGTTTGATTAAGGAAATGAGATCAACAATTTTTTTAATAAATTGCTTCCTTTACTACGTGCAAATTTTGTTGACTTTTCAAAAAGAGGTCGGTGGTTTGATTTCTTTTTGGTGCATTACATGCACGTCAAACCTCTGCCTTGCTCTCATGTCATTTTCGAGGCACCTTGAAGTTCTTACAATCTACAAAAACTGTGATTGTCTGTTTCAAAGCTGACTTACAAAATCTTATTTATAAGTGCCATTGATTTTGTATTCTATGTAAAGACAGTAGTTGTATGTCTCATAAGTTGCATATAATTTGGTAATAATTGTTTCCCGGGTGACTTAGAAATGACAGTCTGCGTGAAAATGAGTTGAATGAGGCGTATGTTCTACTCAAGGTGATCTCGCAAAACATTAGTATTATAAGAAAAAGCTACCTATCTTTCACACATAAATGTAAGAAAGAAAATAATAGTAACTTAATTGCGGTTAAAATCATACATAGACATAGCCCGTATTTTGATATATTTTTTTGCATGAACCGCAAGTGATGTCCTTAAATTTTTCACACCACACCAAATCAACCATTTCAATGGTTTTGACATGAGAATCAACACCTCACCTACAGCAATGCCACACAAGCAGACTGACATGGCATGTTGTATTAACTCATTCCATCAGCTTGTCCTTCTCTCCCTAGGATGGAGTTTCCCAAGGTCGATTGCGGAAATGGATTGAAGATGTCAAGGAGGTTCTTCTATGAGGTACGTTGCACCTGCTTGTGCGCTGGTGGTCACCAAATTTCGGATGTAGCAGTCACCATGCTAAAGCCAACCTTCTCACCCCGACTGCTCCATGGAGAACTCGATCAATGGATGTAAGCCCATAACCACTATACCGTTGTAACCAGGGTGGGCCCACCATAATTCATGGGTATTCTGTGTCAAAATTTATTTGTATTGTTCGCTCTTCTTTATATTCTTGCTCTTTCTCTTATATGTAGTGTGACTAATGCATCAAATGTTAAATATGATGCAAGAATAGCGCAATTGGTTATTGCACATATTGATTACTTGTAGTGTATTTTTTATTCATTCACATTGTTTCTTAAGGTTGATATTTTTTTAAACTAAAGCGTGCACGAGCGCAAGGCTCACCCAACCGAGGAACATGTCTATATTCGGAAAATCAAAGAATAATTGTACATGTATAATGTATTGTGTATATCTTAGTGTGTTGCAAAAAAGAATTATACAAGCGAGAAATATGCTTCACCTAGTACTACTAAAATATGCTTGTCACCGTGCTGAAGTCAGTGTGTTAACCACTTGCTGGGAGTAGTGGCACTTGGTCTAATATGATTGGTGGTAGTACACCGACACCGATAAGCACACTCTCATTATGCAAATCTGCCAACATAGAGTTCATTTAGTCCACTCTAGGCACGCACGCAGCGCATCCCGGAGTCTTCTCCTCATCGTCTTGGGATGGGCAAGTGATTAGACTAACAATCCTCCTTTCTGCAACGCGGTTTAGTCAGACTCACGTAGGTATTTTTGGCCACATGCTCTTGAGGAGACTTGGACGGGCAAGGAAAACCAGAGGCCCGAGGCCATGGTCTACACCATACCGCCGGGCGCCGGCCGTCTGCTTCATGTCACCATACCGCCGGGCGGGCTGCTCTCTGTCTCGCTCACCCTGTCAGTCATCACTCCGATCAGAAAACGCGTTCAGTTTACTTATTAACGTCATCGCTCTCATCACATTTAGTTTTACGTAGGGAAAAGTATATTTTTCATCCCTCAACTTCTTCGAAAGTTTAGAAATAATCCCTGAACTCTAATACCAGCAAACCTTAGTCCCTAAACTTTTAAAACCGGATAAGTTTAGCCCCTCACGTTGCTTCAGGTGGTTTCCTGCCGGTATGGAGTGGTTTTTGACTAAAACTAGACTTCGCAAAAAAAAAAATTACTTCGCGCTGCTGCGTGCTTTGGCCTTGGCGGTAGTAGTGGCGCGGGCTCCTGCCACGTCAAGCTCGTCGGCACGAAGGTGCTATGAGCCTGCTGCGCGCACTATGGCGAGCTATGGAACCTCCACGAGGCCGCTCCAGTGCGTGTAGCCCGCAACGCCGAGTTCATGCCCTTGCAAGTTGCAACGCCAACGCCCAGCTCATAATCTGGACGAGTAGCAGCTCCTGAAGCACCGTGTGGGCAGCACAACGAGCCTGCTCATCTGCTCGCCTGGATTAGGAAACCGTTCGCGCTGTGCTGAGTGGACCGCCGTCGAACGCGATGTTCACTCCGCCGCCACCTCGGTCGCCGTCGTGCGTGTTGTGCCACCGCTGCCCCAGCGTCAGCGACACGCAGCCACCACCGCAGCCGTCGTGCGCGTCACCGAGCTCACCTTGGCGGTGTAGCAGGAGAAGTACGTCGCCGGCATACCCTGCGACCACACGCATGCTGCAGCAGCAGGAGGCGGACTGCGCGGCGGCCAGACTGGGCACGACAAGCGTGCAACTGTTCTCAGTCACCGGAGCTGCAGGTCCAGCATGCGTGTGTGGGCCGTGTGGGCGTGACGGTGCAGGACGTCGCAGGTAAGTGAGACAGACAAAGAGCAGAAATCAAAGTGAAAAACATGGATAGATGTGGTGGGCCCCACATTTGTTGGTTCGAGTCTAATCCCACGCCACGTCGACAAAAAACCACTTGGAGCAGCACGAGGGACTAAACTTATCCGGTTTTAAAAGTTAAAGGACTAAGTTTTGCTGATTTTAGAGTTGAGGGACCATCCCTATACTTTCGAAAGAGTTGAGGGACTAAAAATATACTTATGAGTGCAGAGCGAAGGAACTCAGAACACGTGAACGATCTCAGTCGCGCAGCAGATGGAT
This sequence comes from Triticum aestivum, assembly GCF_018294505.1. NCBI lineage: Eukaryota > Viridiplantae > Streptophyta > Magnoliopsida > Poales > Poaceae > Triticum > Triticum aestivum. Next base: position 752,688,053 of record NC_057797.1, on the reverse strand, counting down.
GTCTCACCTGATCACCAGTTCACCACAGCGGTACACAAGGGTGTAAACGCTGAGGCACGCGATGAGTGAAATCTGAATTCCCATCTCCTTTCTCTGCTCCAAGTCTCGCCCTCCTCTCCTTCCTGCCACATCACTTACGCCGTCGCCATAACATGGATCGGATCCGCGGGTCGTTACAGTCAACTCCGAGCAACAGAAACCGATGCAAAACGTACAACGACGAAATAATCAGTAGAACAAATTGTTGGAAGGAACACAATGTCAGAATCTCTAAGGGCCTCCATTGCAGCCAACGACCTTGAGGTGTTCGAATCGATCAGACAAGATCTCAGATCTTGGAGGGCGGGCGGGGTGTATCGCCGAGATCGAACTCCTTTTCTGTTTTACATTATTCTTGTTAGAATATACGTGTTGTAATCTCAACCTCCTTCCCTCTCTTGTATTCATCTCAAACTCCTCTTGTATTATCTTGTACGCCAAGCCAAGGGCTGCGGCTACACATCAATATAAACACCAACACGGCTCCCTCGATGGAGTAGGAACGCTTGATATCTTTCATGGTATCAGAGCCACCTCTTCTCATACATCTAGCCACAACATCAAAACCCTAGAAATCACATATCATCGTCTCCATGGCTTCCTCCGCCGGTGTCTCCCTCAACCTCGGATCGCCGCCGTCTGAGAAGCTCGCAAGAGGCAATTTTATCCTCTGGAAGACGCAGGTCCTCCCAGCCCTGCGAGGCGCGCAGGTGACGGGGCTCCTGGACAACACCGACGCTGCTCCGCCCAAGATGGTGGAGGTCACGAAGGCAGACAAGACCACAGCCCTAGAGCCGAACCCCCTATGCGGACCCTGGATCGCCAAAGACCAGCATGTTCTATCATATCTTCTAAATTCCATGTCTCCAGAAATTCTTGCACAAGTTGTTGGGAAAGATTCCACCTTCGAGCTCTGGACGACGGTGACAAATCTCTTCGCCTCACAATCTCAGTCTCGGATTACTAATCTGAGAATCGCCATCACCAATACCAAGAAGGGCTCCATGTCAAGCTCGGCGTATATGGCGAAGATGAAAAGTCTTGGGATGAACTTGCTGCTGCCGGTCGTCCCGTATTTGATCCGGAGATGGTGGACTATATCCTGGCCGGTTTGGACCGCGACTATGACTCCGTGGTGGCGGCGATCGGCGCTGTCAAAAACACCATCACAGCCGACGATCTCTTTGCTCAGATCTCTGCCTTTGATCAAAGGATGGAGATGCTAGGCGATTCATCTTCAGGCGGGCTCCACTCATCCGCTAATGCAGTCTACAGAGGCCGTGGCCAGTCACGAGGCAGATCTCGCGGGCGCGGAGGAAGATCGCGTGGCCGTGGTGATCAGGGTGACCGCGGTGACCGCCAGTCCTCTTTCTCCAATAGAGGCGGCGGATTCAGAGGCCGCCCTCGACAGCAACAACAACAGCAGGTCTATGATCAACAGCATGACTATCCAGAGTGCCAGATATGCTACAAACATCATCCAGGAGGTGCATGAGCTTGCTGGTGGCGTTATGAAGAAAACGACCATGAAGAAAAAGAGGCGCATGCAGTCTCCTATGGCGTGGATACTAACTGGTACGCCGACAGTGCAGCAACAAACCACATCACAGGTGAACTTGACAAGTTGATGATGCGGGAGAAGTACAATGGAGGCGACCAAATTCGCACGGCAAGCGGTTCTGGTATGGATATCACACACATTGGTAGTTCAATTGTTAAAAACCCCATGAAAAATTTACACTTGACCAATGTCTTGCATGTTCCTCAAACATCTAAAAATCTTGTTTCCGTTCATCAATTCACTCTTGATAACAATGTTCTCATTGAATTCTATCCTTTCTTTTTCTTGGTTAAGGATTTGAGAACAAGAAGAGTCATTCTTAGAGGACGGTGCGTGGGAGGCCTCTACCCACTCATATCATCATCATCTTCTTCTTCTTCATGGTCCAATAAACAAGCAAACATTGTCACCAAGCTATCTACATCAAGGTGGCATAGTTGTTTGGGTCACCCATCTTCAATCATAGTTAGATATGTCCTTAGCAAAAATAAACTCTCTTATGAGCCTAGTGTTGAGTCAGTTTGTGATCCGTGTCAACAAGCAAAAAGTCATCAGTTACCTTACCCAATTTCTACTAGTGTGTCTACTGCCCCTTTACAACTTATCTTTTCAGATGTATGGGGGCCAGCTCCTACTTCAGTTGGTAGATTTTCCTATTATGTAAGTTTTATTGATGACTATAGTAAATTTACTTGGATTTACCTACTGAAGAAACGATCTGATGTATTCCAAGTTTTCCTCAATTTCCAAAATCTTGTTGAACGCAAACTGAACTCTAAAATCATTGCTATGCAAAGTGACTGGGGTGGTGAGTATGAAAAATTAAATTCTTTCTTTGAAAAGCTTGGCATATCACATCATGTCTCTTGTCCTCATGCTCACCAATAAAACGGATCTGCTGAAAGAAAGCACCGTCACATAGTTGATATGGGACTTGCATTGCTAGCAAATGCTTCCATGCCACTTAAGTTCTGGGATGAAGCATTCTTAACTGCCACATATGTTATCAACTTGCTTTCAAGTAAAGTTATCAAATTTGAAACACCTATTACACAACTTCTTGGTGTCACACCTAACTACACATCTCTTCGTATCTTTGGTTGTGCCTGTTGGCCCAATCTTAGGCCCTACAACACACGCAAACTCGCTTTCCGCTCAAAACGGTGTGTCTTTTTAGGCTATAGCCCCATGCATAAAGGGGTCAAGTGCCTTGATGTTCCTACTGGCCGGGTCTATATATCACGAGATGTTGTATTTGATGAGTCCGTGTTTCCCTTTGCCTCTCTTCATCCTAATGCCGGTGCACTTCTCCGCAAGGAAATTCTTCTTCTTCCTTCACATCTTCGGTCTTTTGATCATGGGGGCGACAATTGTACTAACCAATGTGATGATATTCCTGCTGGTACTGGTCTCTCTCTTATGCCTGTGCAGGTCCCTGGAGAAAACGGTGCTCAAAATGACCAAGATTTCGAAAATATGGCTGATTTTGACCCAATATTGCATGCTGAGGAAGAAGACGCACCTGGCACAGATGACGAGGGAGATCCGGCGGCGCCTGCCACCCTTGCACGCGCGCAGTCCTCGGATCGAGCGAGCGCATCCGCCTCGGATCGCGCCCCTGACGGCTCCAGTTCCAGATCCAGGGAGGGCCACTCCCGCGCGGCCGCGTCAGCTTCAGGTGGGGCCAGCGGCGGGGCCGAATCCCCCTCACACCGTGCACCAGCGCCAGGCGGGTCCAGCAGCGGGGACAGATTCCCTTCGCACCGAGCGCGTGTCCAGTCGCGGTCGGGTGGCGGATCTTCTGCGCCGGGTCGGATGGGCGACGCCCATGTGCCTGTGAGAGGGGCAGCCACACCAGTTGGCACAGGATCTCCTGCACACATGATGACAAATCAGCCCACTGCATCAGCAGATTCTCCTGGATCTTCTGTGGCGAGTATACCAGTGGTACAGCCAGAGGTTTCTTCGCGTGTTATGACCCGACTACAAAAAGGTATACGAAATCCTAAAATTTGAAAAGATGGAACTATACCATATGGAATGTTGTGTATTTCAGGAGAACCAACATCATTAAACAGTGCACTTGATGATCCTAAATGGAAGAAGGCAATGGATGAGGAATATTCTGCACTCATGAGGAATAAAACTTGGCACCTTGTACCAAATCGGAGAGATAAAAATATCATTGACTGCAAATGGGTGTATAGAATTAAAAAGAAAGCAGATGGCTCCATTGACAGATATAAGGCACGTCTAGTTGCAAAGGGCTTTAAGCAACGTTATGTCATTGACTATGAGGACACCTTTAGTCCCGTTGTGAAAGCTGCAACTATCAGACTTGTGTTGGCTATTGCTGTATCCAGAGGATGGAGTCTAAGGCAGCTAATGTACAGAACGCGTTTCTGCATGGTGTTCTGGAAGAGGAAGTGTTTATGAGGCAACCACCTGGTTATGAGAGTAAGAAATTGCCACATTATGTCTGCAAGCTTGATAAAGCACTCTATGGTTTAAAACAAGCACCCAGAGCATGGTATTCCAGATTGAGCTCACAGTTGAAATATATTGGCTTCATTGCCTCCAAGGCTGACACATCCTTGTTTATTTATAACAAGGCATGACTAGTCATTTTTGTGCTTATATATGTTGATGATATCATAGTTGCAAGTTCTTCACAAAATGCTACTAATACTCTTTTGCATGATCTGAGTTCAGAATTTGCCTTGAAGGACCTAGGAGATTTGCATTTCTTTCTAGGTATTGAAGTCAAGAAAACTCAAGATGGTATTGTGTTAAATCAGGAGAAATATATCATTGAGCTTCTGTCTCGCATGGGGATGAAAAATTGTAAGCCAATGCCTACACCTTTATCCTCCTCAGAAAATCTCTCAGCATATGAGGGTGAGCCACTTCAAGAGGAGGAGAGTACAAGGTATAGGAGTACTGTGGGAGCACTACAATATTTAACTCTTACACGTCCAGATATCTCATTTGCTGTCAACAAGGTTTGTCAATATCTGCATGCACCTACTTCTGCAGATTGGTCAGCTGTCAAGAGGATTGTAAGATATGTGAAACATACTATGGGAATAGGACTTCATTTCAAACGGTCTAATTCCTCTCTCGTGAGTGCATTCTCTGATGCTGACTGGACAGGATGTAGTGATGACAGGAGATCAACTGGAGGTTTTGCAGTGTTTTTTGGATCTAACCTTATCTCCTGGAGTGCTAGAAAGCAAGCTACTGTATCACGGTCAAGTACAGGAGCTGAATACAAGTCTTTGGCAAATGCAACTGCTGAAGTCATTTGGGTTGAATCACTTCTTGAAGAATTGGGGATCAAGAAGAATTGTATCTCATGTTTGTGGCGTGATAATTTGGGAGCAACATATCTGTCTACAAATCCAGTATTTCATGCCAGGACAAAGCACATAGAAATTAATTTTCACTTTGTGCGAGAAAGAGTTGCAGCAAAGAAACTTGAGATTCGGTTTATTCCTTTCAAGGATCAAGTGGCCGATGGTTTTACAAAAGCTTTGCCAGCAAGACCATTTGAAGAATTCAAGAATAATCTTAACTTAGGTTAGTTGAGATTAAGGGAGGGTGTTAGAATATACGTGTTGTAATCTCAACCTCCTTCCCTCTCTTGTATTCATCTCAAACTCCTCTTGTATTATCTTGTACGCCAAGCCAAAAGCTGCGGCTACACATCAATATAAACACCAACGCGGTTCCCTCGATGGAGTAGGAACGCTTGATATCTTTCTGGCACCTGAAGCTGCTCTGTTTTCTGTACGCGGCTCGCTTTGCTGAGTTACTCTCCCGGTGTTGTGTGTAACTCTGAACTTTCTCCCTCTCTTGCATGCCCGGAAGCTCCACCTTCTGTGAGCCATGTCGACTCCAGCAACAGAGCATATCCATGTTCCCCATCAAAATAACCAGAGAAGAATTTGGTTGCAAGGGGCGCATATGCATGTTCCCCATCAAAGTAATCAGAGAAGAAATTGGTTGGAAGGGACGCGACGCCATAATCTCTAATGGCCTCCGCCGCAGCGATATGGAGATGTCCGATTTGATTTGACCACAGGAGATGTGAGATCTTGGAGGGCAGCCCGATGTTCCATCCGGTGTTCAGAGTCGGGCTATTCTGTTCTGAACAAGTAGCTGAAGCTGCTCTGAGCTACTCCTCTGCCTGTGTAACTCTGAACTTTCTTGCTCTCCTGATAAGGATTGATCTTTGGCCTTTCAGAAAATAGTCACAGAAGCACATGGACAAGGAGGATGGTGTAAACTCATAGCAGAAATTTTCATCATCATCATCGAGCTGTATTTACAATCGATCATAAGGGTATTGTCACATAAGCACAAGCTACAACGAACGCAACACCCCTAAGCTACTAGTGATCCTAATTTGGGCCCCAGCAGCTGAGGTACATGACCGTCCTCAGCTCCTCTTCGGCCTTCTCCGCTTGCCGCCTCTCCACCACGGAGGCCGGAAGCTGCTTCGTGCCTTGCGAGACGCTGGCGCGGACGTTGGCCTTGGCTGCCCGGTGGATGGACTTGAGGGCATAGTTCCAGCGGCAGAGGCCAGCCTGGTCCTTGAGCGCCTCCACGGCGCCCACGCTCATGGCCACCATCCACGACGCCTTCGCCGGACCAGCCATCTCTTTCTCCTTCTTCTTGGTCTTGATGCCTTGCTGGAGACTGGAGACTGGCTTGTGATTGCTGTGTATGGTAGTAGTGGAATTTTCTTGAACTGTGTCACTGAACTGAAGCTGTTTCTGTTGATGGGTGGAACCGTGGAAGAGTGGGAGTGAGACGCGGTTATATACACGGGAGGGCCGGAGCAAAACAGGCGGGCAGCGGGCGCTGGTTTTCTAGGATACCGAGTGCTTTCGGACCCACCTTTGCTTCCCACACCTCTCGCTGTCGACGCACGGCCGGTGCAGGTGGTTGCCACCTCGCCCCATCTTGTGTTTCTCTGCGGCAGAGCAGCTGGTTTTGTCTACTGGGACCGGACAACCCGGCAGATATGAGATAATAGTTCATTTTCGTTTTAGACCGGGCGCCTCAAACCCTCGTCGTACGCCCGACGGTCCGGTCAATGACCGGTAAACAAATCAATCTATACAGACACCTCAAACCGGCTTTAAATGCCTGGACCCACCGGTACCCTTCATATGTAGTTCAAATATTGAGCGAGTATGGGAAGTCCGGACGTGTTTGTCACATCGGATCAGGCACACGCTTCCCATCTCCTTTCTATGCTCCAAGTCTCGTCCTCCTCTCCTGCCATCTGAGGTCAACTCCACCGCGCGACCCCATTTTGTCCGGCCTCATTCGTTTGGGGTAAAAGAGACAAACAAGGCGGCCCAGTGCGCGACGGTCCGAACCCATCTGGTCCATTTTGTGTCCGGGCCGACCCATTTCGAACGCAAACATGCGCCGGGTTTGGATCGCGGCGGACAACGAATGGGCGCTTCGTACGTCCGCGTCGGGGCCGCGTGGCAGGGGGCCACCTACCTCCGACCCGCCAACATCAATGCGCACGGGCGGGGTGGCCCCACCTGTCATCCGCCCAGCGAACGGTCGCCGTCCTTCTTTAAATGGGAAGCCGTGGACCGGTCGTCGTCCACACTTCCCACTACGGCCCCTCTCTGCCCCATCGAAACCCGACACTCTTGAAACCCTAGCCGCTCCCCGTCCTCGACCTCGCCGGTCGGCCGTAGCCATGGGGCTTTGGAACTACGGCCGCAAGGGGAAGCACGACCGCGAGGCTGGCTCCTCCTCGGGACGCCGCCGGCTCCGTCAAGAAGGAGGAGGCCGCATCACCGTCGCGCTCCTCCAGTCGAGCCCTCGTACCTGCCCCTTCACCATCGTCCCTAGGGCCGCCGGTGAGCGCGACCGGCGGTACCTGGCCGTGGACGTGTGCTGGCGGTACTGGGAGACGAGGACGCCGGTCCCGTGGAGCGACGTGCACCTTCCCAACAACTGGCACCTCTCCACGGACCGGGTCCCCATCCCGCCGGTGCCGACGAGCGGCCGTGCGCGGCGCGATGAGATCAAGCGCCGCCCCTCCTCCTGGATGATCTCTACTACGACGAGAGGTACACTCCCAACTCCGTGTTGTGGGACACGTGGCTCCAGGACGAGCACGACATGCGGCGCGCGCCCGACTTCGCCAGCATGGTGTCGGGGCCGCGGCGGCCACGTCAGGAGGTGCGCTATCATACGCGGGTGCGCGGCCTCACGCCCACGCCGTCGCCTTCCCCGTCTCCGTCACCACATCCACCTCCTCGCATGGCAGCGGAGGAGGAGGCCCGTCTCATGATGCGTGTCATGGAGGACTCCATGCGCACGCACGACGAGTGCCAATGGGAGGGCCTCGAGGAGATGACGGCCCTCTCCGCGGCCGGCGACGTCGCCATCCCCGAGCTGGAGATGGTGCCGAAGGAGGAGGTGAGGGAGGAGCCGCCTTTCACCCAGGCCTGGTGGGTCAGGGGTGGAGCTGGTCGTGCGCGGCGGAGCAGATGACGGCCACCGTGGGGGGCGTGAACTGGTTCCCCACGCCGCCGCGGTCACCAGAGAGGGACGCCTCGCCTCGGGAGGAGGTGGTGCAGGCACCGACCACCTTCCAGCCCGCCGCTCCGTGCACCACGGACCGCCGGCCCATCTCTGAACGCCGCCGGAGTACATCGACCTCGTCAGCGACGACGACGACACCGGCGGCCACTGAAGACGGCAACAACCACGATATCGACGGGCGCGGTAGGAGCGCGCGGGCGGCTTTTTTATTTTGTTTTATGTAAATTATGGAATTGGGCCATTTAAGCGAACTGTAAAACTAGGCCGTTTTGTGGACGCGAACCTTAAATTATGTTTTAAGTTTTTTAAATGTGTTTTATCTACTTTTTTAAGCATTTTATTTAAGTTTTTCTGTTTTTTTGTCACATCCATCCTGGATATGATTTGGGGTGCAGCCGCGCGTTGGACGTATCCACGACCCAACGAACAGAGGCGAACATGGACGAACCAATTGCCGTCCCAAAGGGACAAAATCCGGCCAAACCGGACGTTCATTTGGGGTCGCTGGTGGAGTTGCCCGCACATACGCATTCGGTGTAACATGGATCGGGTCCGCGGGTCTTTTACAGAACTCCAAGCAACAGAAACCAATGAAAAGCATACAACGTCCAAATAATCAGAAGTAAAATTGTTGGAAGGAACAAAACGTCAGACTCTCTAACGGCCTCCGTTGCAGCGACCTTGAGGTGTTCAAATTGATTTGAAAAGGTCTGAGATCGAACTCCTTTTCGGTTTTCACTGTTCTACCTTTGTTCAGAGTTTGGCTGTTTTGTACAGGCAGCTGAAGCTCCTCTGTTTTCTATTGAACACCTCGCTCTGCTGACTTGATCTCCCTGTGTGAACTTTCTCCCCCTCTTGATACAGCATGGCCTTTGGCCTTTCAAAAAAGCCACTGAAGCACATGGATGGACAAGTAGGGTGATAGAAATTATGAACTCATAGCCAAAATTTTCATCATCATCATCGTCCTGGTATCTTTACAAACCGATCAGGGGTCAACCAGAGCCAAGTCTCAGCCCATGGATGCTTAGTAATACTAAGTTGCTTGCTGCAACAAACACAACACTCCTAGCTACTACCACTCCTAATTTAGGCCCCAGCAGCTAAGGTACATGACAGTCCTCAGCCCCTCCTCGGCCTTCTCCGCTGGGCGCCTCTCGGCCACGGCGGACACTGAGGCAGGCAGCTGCTTGTTACCCTGCGAGACGCCGCTGCGGACGTTGGCCTTGGCTGCCCGGTGGATGGACCTGAGCGTGTAGTTCCAGCGGCAGAGCCCGGCCTGGTCCTTGAGCGCCTCCACAGTGCCCACGCTCATCGCCACCATCCACGATGCCTTGGCTGGAGCTGCCATGGTCTATGCTTCTTGCTGCGTTGCTTACAGCTACGGTACCGAAGGAACTGATGCTTGCTTGTGTTGATGGGGGAAGAGTGGGAGTGGGACGGGGTTATATACGTCGAGAGCCGGAGCAAAACAGGCGGCCGCGGGCTCTGGTTTTCCAGCATACCGGGTGCTTTCACGAGAGCTCGTTCTCCCAGCAGATCTTGCTTTCCTCCGTGGTTTTGTCCATTACGATCGGACAAGGCAGAGATAACATAAGATTGGAGTGACGCTTCCTCGAGGACATGGTTTCCACCATACCAGGGGCCGGCCGTGTGCTCTTCGTGACTTCGTGTCAGCGTTTGATACGCTCATACGCATACGCGGCGCACCTGCACACCGCGAGGAGACACCTGAGTCTGATCAGAAAAGGCTTCTTATCAGTATGGCTTAATGACTGCATATCACTCTGATCTGATCAGAAAACCTACAGATGGTCAGGATTAATTGACTCTGTAATGTGCACAATCCTCCTTTGTCCTCTGCTTACTCATTCTCAGACGTAGGTTAACTAGGATTTTTGTCAGCATGCTCTTGGGCTGACCACGAGAGCGGATGTATTGGCGAAAGCAAGAAACATGAAGTTGTTTTTATGCTTATTTGAACAACTATCTGGCCTTAAAATTACTTTCATAAGAGCGAATTGTTTTGCTTTGGAAGAGCAAAGGAGGACCAGGACACGTATAAATAATTGTTCGGATGTGAATTGGGTTCCTTACTGTTTACGTACTTAGGTATACCCATTCATCATCGTAATCTGACTAACAATGAGTGGAAATGCATCAAGGATCGCTTTGAAAAGAAACTGAGCTGTTGGAAAGGAAAGCTCATGTCATACGGAGGACGATTGATTCTAATTAATTCGGTCCTTACCAGTATGCCTATGTTTCTCTTATCCTTTTTCCAGGTTCCGGTGGGAGTCAGGAAAAGGTTAGATTTTTACCGATCTCGGTTCTTTTGGCAGAATGACGACCTCAAACGAAAGTACAGGCTTGCTAAGTGGGATATAATATGTAGGCCTAAGGACCAAGGGGGTCTAGGCATTGAAAATTTGGAAGTTAAAAACATATGTCTCCTTAGCAAATGGCTTTTTAAACTTTCGACCGAGACGGAAGCTACTTGGGCTCAGATTTTGCGTAATAAGTATCTTTATGCTAAAACCCTGGCCCAGGTAAATGTGAGGCCTTCCGACTCACCCTTTTGGAAGGGTTTGATGAGAGTCAAATAGCTTTTTATCAACAAGTCAAAATTTATTGTCGAGAATGGAGCCACTACGAGATTTTGGGAGGATACGTGGCTTGGGGAGACTCCCCTTGCACTTCAATACCCTACTTTGTACAACATTGTGCGACGTAGAGAAGCCTACGTTGCATCTGTTCTACAATCCACTCCCCTCAATATTAGTTTTCGGAGGACGCTAGTCGGAAATCGTTGGGAGGCTTGGCTCCACCTTGTTAGACGTTTAATGGAGGTTCGGCTGAACCAGCAACCAGATCAATTGCGTTGGAAACTTACTAAGACCGGTGCGTTCTCGGTTAAGTCTATGTATCTGGATGTCATTAACTCTAGCTTGTCCCTTCCTCGATTCACGTTTGAAAAGTAAAGGTTCCCTTATGCATTAAAGTATTTATGTGGTTTGTGCATAAACAGGTCATTTTGACTAAGGATAACCTGGCAAAACGCAACCGGATGGGCTCATCTAGGTGTAGCTTTTGCGATAATAATGAAAACATCAAACATCTCTTCCTCGATTGTCCGTTGGCTAAGATTCTGTGGCGGTCGATTCATATTGCGTTTAATATTAATCAACCCACCTCTATCAACATGTTATTTGGACCATGGCTTGATGGGGTTGTTTCCGATACTGCAAGACACATTCGTGTTGGCGTTTGTGCTTTACTTTGTGCAGTATGGAACTGCAAAAATGATTTAGTATTTAACAGATCAACAAACATTCACTTTTTGCAGGTTATCTTCAGGGCCACGGCATTCATCCATATGTGGTCGCTACTCACTCCGACGGAGGCCAGGGAGCGTATGGTTACTGCGTCTACCCGATGGGAGATGGTAGCGCGGGATATTTTCAACCGGTTTGGATGGCGGTCATGTAATAGGATAGGCATATAGTGCTCCTATTGTGTTTGCCAGCCGGTTGTGGCTTAGGATTTCAGCTCTTTCGAGCTTTTGCTTTTTTTTTCGCTCATCGATACTTGGAGACTTTGTTACTGAATTTTTTTTTAATTTTATGAGCCGTATGCATCTTTCTGATGCAGAGGCTGAGGTAAACCCCTTTTCAAAAAAAAAAAGAACGAGAGCGGATGTATGGGAGACACGGACGGGCAGCGGAAACCAGAGGCCGGAGGCCATGGTTTCCACGATATAACAGCCGGCCATAACCGCCTGCTTCGTGTCAGCGTATTACCGTCGAGGACATGGTTTCCATCCTACCAGGGGCCGGCCGTGTGCTCTTCGTGACTTCGTCCCAGCGTTTGATACGCTCATGCGCATACGCGGCGCACTTGCACACCGCAAGGGAGTAAATTACATAAAACCACCACTTTGAAGGTTAGATTTGTAAAAAACACTATAATACATTTTTTTTACAAAAAACACCACATCTACGGTAATCTTTTTGCAAAAGACACTGATCGGCGGATCAGGCTCAGTTAAGTGAGTTTAGGACAGGTGGGGTCCATTTTTTGCCTACGTGGCATAACAGTTTAGGTTTAATACAAAAAGCCCCCCAACTTTCTCTCCCTTTCCCAGGCCCATCCCGACCCCGACCACGGCCGCCATCCGTCCCAACCCTCGGCCGCCCCCATCCCGATCCCCGCAGAGTCCTGCCGTCGCCGTTCCTGCACCGAGGGCGAGGCAGAGGACACCGCCCGTGGCCCATCTCTACCCCCACTCCCCCCCTGGCCGAGGAGCGGCTAGAGCCGGCGTCCCCCGCCCCTTTTCTCCCCAGGCCGCCGTCATGTCCCATCCGAATCTGGCCACATTGGCTTTCTGCAAATGGTCTATAGACAGTGGCAATGGCGCTTTGCTCCGGCACAACACCGCCCGCGAGTCCCCGCAGTTGGAGACGATGATGTGGGACGAGCAGACGAGCGCGGTCACCACCTCGTCCCCGCGGTGTCCGGCGCCTTGAGCTCGGCGTCCGCGCGGCAAAAGCAGTCCACGAACGCCTTCCCCCACTGCTTCTTGGAGTCCATAGATCTCTGATCATCGCAACCGCCGGCACGGTCCTCTGCGGCGCGCAGCTCCTCGGCGAGCACGGCGTGGCGCCTGTCTCGGCAGTAGTCGGCGACCTGGGCACAACTCTGTATGGTGAGCGCGTGGGGCTACATCGGGAGGACGACGACCAGAGCAACGGCGTTCTGCACCCACTGCCGACGGACAAATCGGACAACGCGCCGCCAATCTGCTGCAGAACGACAACCGGGGGCTAATTGCGTTTTTCATTTTTGATTTAGGGGTGTCTATGTAAAATTCTAGGGTCTAGTTTGTAATTTTAGATTAAAATTCACCTGGCACAAAAATATCTTTGTTTGCAATTATGGAGCACCCTGCTTGAGTCAATCGAGCTCTACTTTTTCTATAAAATGTTCCTGGCAGATTGTTAACATGTTTAGCAATTTTGCCGAGCTTGTTGTTGTTGATCCGTGCATTCTATGATGTTGTTCTTGCCATGTATAGCTTCTATGCTATGTCTATTTTCTGGGTGTATGTTTAGTTTGTCATGCAATGCCTCATAGTGAGTGCATCGAGCTCGTAAACATGCTACTTGATGTCTGTTTTGCCATGCTCCAGTTTCTCACTAAGTCTGAATCTGTTTATATTTTTGCTATGTTCACATGCTTGCAATTCTATTTTCTGATCCCTTTTGGCTCATGGTCACTAAGGGACTTTTGTTATATGCTTAGAGTAGCTTCATGCCATGCCTTGCTTTGCCATGATATGTTCCTGTATCATATAGTTATCATGCTCTAAAGATTGCTTCCTGATGATAAATTCCTGACTTGTTAATTTCACTAAGTCTGAAACCTGTTATCTTTTGCACTTTTGTCATGCTTGTTTGAGCTTGTTATTGAGTGAATTAGCCGTAGCTCAGTGTTCATATTTTGTCAAGCATCATGAGTGGATCCCTGCCATGTATTTTTTTGCAATGTTTGAGTGCTGTAGCATGTTGTTCTTGATGCATTTAGGAGGCTACTTGCTGTTTATCGCAGACCGGTGCCATATTTGTTTTGCTTGCCATTTCCAAACCGTGCATCCGATTCCGGTGATCTTTATATCGATTTCAATCAAAATCAACTCCCCTTTCCAGTGGCACTCTTGGATTTCCAAGTTGAGGCCAGGTTCAATCATTCCTTTCCAAATCTTGCATATGCTTCACATATCACATCCCACATATCATACCATGTTTGCATCATGTTGTTTGAGCATTACATGTGGTTGATTATGTTCCTTTTGGTTGTTGTTCTTGTTTGGGTAGAGCCGGGAGACGAGTACGAGAATGAGGAGCCCGTTGAGTTCGCTTACGAGGATCAGGGCAACTCTGAGAACTCTGCAGGAAAGATGACCATATATACCCTCGAAATCACTTTTATCTTTGCTTGCTAGATGCTCGCTCTTTTGCTATGCCTATGCTACGATACCTACCACTTGCTTATCATGCCTCCCATATTGCCATGTCAAACCTCTAACCCACCATGTCCTAGCAAACCGTTGTTTGGCTATGTTACCGCTTTGCTCAGCCCCTCTTATAGCGTTGCTAGTTACAGGTGAAGATTGGAGATCGTTCCTTGTTGGAACTTGTTTATTGTTGGGATATCACCATATTATCTTGTTTATCTTAATGCACCTATATACTTGGTAAAGGGTGGAAGGCTCGGCCCTATGCCTAGTGTTTTGTTCCACTCTTGCCGCCCTAGTTTCCGTCATATCGGTGTTATGTTCCCGGATTTTGCGTTCCTTACACGGTTGGGTTATAATGGGAACCCCTTGACAGTTCGCCTTGAATAAAACTCCTCCAGCAATGCCCAACATTGGTTTTACCATTCTCCACCTAGCCTCTTTTTCCCTTGGGTTTCCGGAGCCCAAGGGTCATCTTTATTTAACCCCCGAGTCAGTGCTCCTTTGAGTGTTGGTCCAAAATAGAGCCACTTGCAGCGCCACCTCGAGGAAACTTGAGGGTTGGTTTTAGTTGTACGTAGTGTTCATCTGAGTGTACCCTGAGAACGAGATATGTGCAGCTCCTATCGGGATTTGTCGGCACATTCGGGCGGTGTTGCTGGACTTGTTTTACCATTGTCAAGGATGTCTTGTAACCGGGATGTCGAGTCTGATCGGATTGTCTTGGGAGAAGGAATATCCTTCGTTGACCGTGAGAGCTTGTGATGGGCTAAGTTGGGACTCCCCTGCAGGGATTTGAACTTTCGAAAGCCATGCCCGCGGTTATGGGCAGATGGGAATTTGTTAATGTCCGGTTGTAGATAACCTGAAACTTAACTTAATTAAAATGCATCAACCGCGTGTGTAACCGTGATTGTCTCTTCTCAGCGGAGTCCGGGAATTGAACACGGTGTTGGAGTAATGTTTGACGTAGGTTGTTCTAGGATCACTTCTTGATCATAGTTTGTCGCTCGTGCCTTTGCCTTCTCTTCTCGCTCTCTTTTGCGTATGATAGCCACCATATATGCTAGTCACTTGCTGCAGCTCCACATCATATCTTTACCTTACCTATAAGCTTAAATAGTCTTGATCGCGAGGGTGTGAGATTGCTGAGTCCTCGTGACTCACAGATTTACTTCCGAAACTAGACGCAGGGACCGATGATACTGCTCCAGATGATATGACCGAGCTCAAGTGGGAGTTCGATGAAGACTCTCGTCGTTACTACGTGTCTTTCCCAGATGATCAGTAGTGGTGCCCAGTTGGGGCGATCGGGGACTATGTTGCATTTGGGGTTTATCTTTATTTTGGTTCCGTAGTCGGACCTTGAGTGTATTGGATGAATGTAATGTTATTTATGTATTTGTGTGACGTGGCGAGTGTAAGCAAACTATGTATCTTTTCCCTTATTGTATTACATGGGTTTTTGCGAAGATTACCTCACTTGCGACATTGCTTTCAATGCGGTTATGCCTCTAAGTCGTGCTTCGACACGTGGGAGATATAGCCGCATCGAGGGCGTTACAAGTTGGTATCAGAGCCTTCCCCGACCTTAGGAGCCCCCTGCTTGATCGAATCGTTGGCGTTGTTGAGTCTAGAAAAATGTTTTGAGTCATTTAGGAATTATATATCGGAGAGTTAGGAATTCTTTTTACTCCTTAGTCCCTTCATCGCTCTGGTGAGGCATCCTGACATAGAGTTTTGACTCTTCTCTTCTCAAATTTCACTAAATTTTTTTAGGGTCACGCGGATATCTTGGAATCGTTCCGATGGTTTCGTGACGAGAACATTGTTCTTGGTGCCTCCTGACATTTAGGGGTTGTGGCAATGTCCCGGGGAGTTGAGCTCCGAGGTGTTGTCGTCACAATTTTATCGTTACAATTCTGGAATACCTGAGTTTCGCCGACATCGAAAATCTATTTTATGCAGTTGTTGGTGAGATAACCTCGACGCCACCCAGTACTGGGGCGGGAGTTCGGGAGTATTGCCATAACTCGTATAACGGATGCTTTTCGAAGGTTTCTTGGTTATGTGTTGAAGGATGGATACAGCTGGATGTAGGATTTGCTAGCTTTGGGTGAGATATTATGCTTCCCCTGTATCCCCAACACCTGATTGCATAACCGAAAAGGTTCGGGAGTTTCATAGGTGGGAATTCTTGTAGCTCTAGTTCTTCTTCCGCGGATATTTGGTTGGGATTGGGTAATCCTCACCAAGTATTTGTTCATGTCCGTACCTTGTTGTTTTATTCTTCTACCTCTATCTAAGTGGCTTCTCAATTTTTGGAAATGTGACCATTTCAATTGGAATTCATTCGTTCATGTTGTTCGGATGTGAAGACTATATGTCGCAATTTCTATCTGTTGGATTCAGCTTCAATATTTGTCTGTCTACATGCTAACGGATGTCACCCTCTTCAGGATGGCTCCTGCTAAGGGTCAGAATAAGAATCAGGATCCACCACCACCACCTCCACCTCCGGAGGCATGGCAAGCTGTGATGGCCGCTACCAATGCAAACACGCAGCTGATCATGCAAATTCTGCAAGAGCGCAACCAAGGGAATCATGGCCATGGCAACAATCAGAATCAGTTTGCTACACTCAACCAGTTCCTCGCTAACCAGCCAAAGACCTTCAGAAACTGTGTCGAGGCCTCAGACGCTGATGATTGGCTCATGGATATATGCAAGCATTTCGAGTGCAGTAACGTCAGGCCTGAGGACTTTGTCAAGTTTGCCTCCTTCCAACTCAAAGACCAAGCTGCAGAATGGTTTCAGCAATACAAAGATTCCAGAGGAGGCCGTGTGATTACTGTTGGGGAACATTGCAGAAAAAAAAAATTCCTACGTTTCACCAAGATCAATCTATGGAGTCAACTAGCAACGAGAGGAGAGTGCATCTACATACCCTTGTAGATCGCGAGCGGAAGCGTTCAAGAGAACGGGGATGATGGAGCCGTACTCGCCGTGATCCAAATCACCGATGACCAAGTGCCAAACGGACGGCACCTCTGCGTTCAACACACGTACGGAGCGGATGACATCTCCTCCTTCTTGATCTAGCAAGGGGGAAGGAGAGGTTGATGAAGATCCAGCAGCACGACGGTGTGGTGGTGGATGCAGCAATGATCGCAGCAGGGCTTCGCCGAGCTCCTGCGAGAGGGAGAGGTGTAGCAGGGGAGAGGGAGGCGCCAAGGCTTCAGGTGCGGCTTCCCTCCCCCTTTATATAGGCCCCCTAGGGGGGGGGGGGCGGCCCTGGAGATGGGATCTCCCAAGGGGGGTGGCGGCCAAGGGGGTGGAGTGCCCCCCAAGGCAAGTGGAGGTGCCCCGCACCCTAGGGTTTCCAACCCTAGGCGCAGGGGGGCCCAAGGAGGGGGCGCACCAGCCCACTATGGGCTGGTTCCCCTCCCCACTTCAGCCCATGGGGGCCTCCGGGATGGGTGGCCCCACCCGGTGGACCCCCGGGACCCATCCGGTGGTCCCGATACAATATCGGTGACCCCGAATCTTTCCCGATGGCCAAAAATACACTTCCTATATATAATTCTTCACCTTCGGACCATTCCGGAACTCCTCGTGATGTCCAGGATCTCATCCGGGACTCCGAACAACTTTCGGATTACTGCATACTCATATCTCTACAACCCTGGCGTCACCGAACCTTAAGTGTGTAGACCCTACGGGTTCGGGAGACACGTAGACATGACCGAGACGGCTCTCCGGCCAATACCCAACAGCGGGATCTGGATACCCATGTTGGCTCCCACATGCTCCTCGATGATCTCATCGGATGAACCACGATGTCGAGGATTCAAGCAACCCCATATACAATTCCCTTTGTCAATCGGTACGTTACTTGCCCGAGACTCGATCGTCGGTATCCCAATACCTCGTTCGGTCTCGTTACCAGCAAGTCACTTTACTCGTACCGTAATGCATGAACCCGTGATCAACCACTTGATCACATTGAGCTCATTGTGATGATGCATTACCGAGTGGGCCCAGAGATACCTCTCCGTCATACGGAGTGACAAATCCCAGTCTCGATTCGTGCCAACCCAACAGACACTTTCGGAGACACCTGTAATGTACCTTTATAGACACCCAGTTACGTTGTGACGTTTGGTACACCCAAAGCACTTCTACGGTATCCGGGAGTTGCACAATCTCATGGTCTAAGGAAATGATACTTGACATTCAGAAAAGCTACAGCAAACGAACTACACGATCTTTGAGGTAAGCTTAAGATTGGGTCTTGTCCATCACATCATTCTCCTAATGATGTGATCCCGTTATCAATGACATCCCCATGTCCATAGCCAGGAAACCTTGACTATCTGTTGATCAATGAGCTAGTCAACTAGAGGCTCACTAGGGACACATTGTGGTCTATGTATTCACACATGTATTACGATTTCCGGATAATACAATTATAGCATGAATAATAGACAATTATCATGAACAAGGAAATATAATAATCATTTTATTATTGCCTCTAGGGCATATTTCCAACAGTCTCCCACTTGCACTAGAGTCAATCATCTAGTTACATTGTGATGAATCGAACACCCATGGAATTCTGGTGTTGATCATGTTTTGCTCTAGGAAGAGGTTTAGTCAACGGATCTGCGACATTCAGATCCGTATGTACTTTACAAATATCTATGTCTCCATCTTGAACATTTTCACGAATGGAGTTGAAGCGACGCTTGATGTGCCTGGTCTTCTTGTGAAACCTGGGCTCCTTGGCAAGTGCAATAGCTCCAGTGTTGTCACAGAAGAGTTTGATCGGCCCCAACGCATTGGGTATGACTCCTAGGTCGGTGATGAACTCCTTCACCCAAATTGCTTCATGCGCTGCCTCCGAGGCTGCCATGTACTCCGCTTCACATGTAGATCCCGCCACGATGCTCTGCTTGCAGCTGCACCAGCTTACTGGTCCACCATTCAACATATACACGTATCCGGTTTGTGACTTAGAGTCATCCAGATCCGTGTCGAAGCTAGCGTCGACGTAACCCTTTACGACGAGCTCTTCGTCACCTCCATAAATGAGAAACATGTCCTTAGTCCTTTTCAGGTACTTCAGGATATTCTTGACCGATGTCAGTGTTCCTTGCCGGGATTGCTTTGGTACCTTCCTACCAAACTTACGGCAAGGTTTACATCAGGTCTGGTACACAGCATAGCATACATAATAGACCCTATGGCTGATGCATAGGGGATGACACTCATCTCTTCTATATCTTCTGCCGTGGTCGGACATTGAGCTGAGCTCAATTTCACACCTTGCAACACAGGCAAGAACCCCTTCTTAGACTGATCCATATTGAACTTCTTCAATATCTTATCAAGGTATGTGCTTTGTGAAAGACCTATGAGGCGTCTTGATCTATCTCTATAGATCTTGATGCCTAATATATAAGCAGCTTCTCCAAGGTCCTTCATTGAAAAACTCTTATTCAAGTAGGCCTTAATGCTGTCCAAAAGTTCTATATCATTTCCCATCAAAAGTATGTCATCTACATATAATATGAGAAATGCTACAGAGCTCCCACTCACTTTCTTGTAAACGCAGGCTTCTCCATAAGTCTGCATAAACCCAAACACTTTGATCATCTCATCAAAGCGAATGTTCCAACTCCGAGATGCTTGCACCAGCCCATAAATCGAGCGTTGGAGCTTGCACACCTCGTCAGCATTCTTAGGATCGACAAAACCTTCTGGCTGCATCATATACAATTATTCCTTAAGGAAACCATTAAGGAATGCCGTTTTGATGTCCATTTGCCATATTTCATAATCATAGAATGCGGCAATTGCTAACATGATTCAGACGGACTTCAGCTTCGCTACGGGTGAGAAAGTCTCATCATAGCCCAGATGTGATTATGGGTAACCTTCCTGTTAACGATGTTCCTGCAAAAGTTCTTTTTTACACTGGTGCATCGCTTTATTTTATTTCAAGACCATTTGTTGCCAAGCATGAATTTGTGACCGAAAAGATCCCGTTCTCGTTGAAGATTGTGTCCCGGGCAAGCAAATGACTTCTAACAATTGCGTCCCGGATGTTACTATCACGTTGGGCGACTATAAGTTTCTATCCTCTCCAGTGGTCCTTGGTAACTCGGATATTGATCTTATTCTCGGAATGGACTGGCTTTCCAAGCACAAGGCTCAGCTTGATTGTGCTACCAGGCAGATTCAATTGACTCATTCATCTGAGGATGTAATTGTCTTTGCCGCAAGGGATGATACCATCCGACTGTTTTCTCCCAATGAGAAGGGCGAGCTAGATGCCATCTCTCAAATTCCAGTCGTTTGCGAATATCAAGACGTCTTTCCAGAAGAGCTTCTAGGAATGCCTCCGCACCGGCCAGTTGAATTCGTCATCGATCTTGAGCCTGACACGGAACCTGTTTGCAAACATCCTTACAAGCTTGGACCTGAAGAGTTGGAGGAGCTGAAGAAGCAACTCGATATTCAAGAGCGAATGGGTCTCATCCGACCAAGTTCTTGTCCGTGGGGTTGTGGAGTTCTTTTTGTGAAGAAGAAGGATGGAACGGACCGACTCTGTGTCGACTACCATCCATTGAACAAGAAGACTATAAAGAACAAGTACCCACTTCCCAACATCAATGAGCTGTTTGAACAACTCAAAGGTGCTCAAGTATTCTCCAAGCTTGATCTCCATATGGGCTATCATCAGATTCGCATTCATGAACAAGATATCCCCAAGACAGCTTTCAGAACAAGCTATGGTTCATATGAATACACTGTCATGTCTTTCGGCCTCGTCAATGCTCCGCCAACATTCTCTCGCATGATGAACTTCATCTTCAACCTCTACACAAATGACTTCGTCTTGGTCTACCTCGATGACATTTTGGTCTTTTCCAAGAACAAGGAAGATCATGCCAAGCACTTGCGTTTGGTGTTGGATAAGCTCAGAGAACATCAGTTCTATGCCAAGTTTTCTAAGTGCGAGTTTTGGCTCGATGAGGTTCTCTACCTTGGGCATATCATCTCTGCCAAGGGCACAGCGGTTAATCCTGAGAAGGTGTCTGCAATTGTGAATTGGGAACCACCTTAGAATGTGAAGCAACTCCGCAGTTTCCTTGGGCTCACAAGCTATTGTCGAAGGTTCGTTGAGAACTTCTCAAAGATCGTGAAGCCTCTTTCCAACCTTCTCCAGAAGCATGTGAAGTATGTCTGGTCTCCTAAATGTGACATCGCTTTCAACACCCTGAAAGAGAAGTTAGTCACCGCTCCAGTTCTGACTCCTCCCGATGAATCCAAACCGTTTGAGGTCTTCTGTGATGCCTCTCTTCAAGGTCTTGGTGCAGTGTTGATGCAAGAGAAGAAATTTGTGGCTTATACCTCTCGCCAGTTGAAGCCCAATGAAAAGAACTACCCCACTCATGACCTCGAGTTGGCGGCAATTGTGCATGCTCTTTTAACTTGGAGACATCTCTTATTGGGAAGAAAAGTGGACATCTTCACTGATCATAAGAGTCTCAAGTACATCTTCACTCAGCCTAATCTCAACCTCAGGCAGACTCGTTGGGTCGAAATGATTCAAGAGTATAATTTGAGTATCGAATATACTCTAGGCAAGGCCAATGTAATTGCTGACGCATTGAGCAGAAAGGCTTACTGCAATAGTTTGATTCTCAAGCCTTACCAACCCGAGCTTTGTGAAGCTTTCCGCAAACTCAATTTGCAAGTTGTTCCTCAAGGATTTCTGGCCAACCTCCAAGTCTCTCCTACTATGGAAGATTAGATTCGCGAGGCTCAACTTCTTGATGCTATGGTGAAGAAGGTGAAGATTGGGATTGCCAAGAGCCAAACCAAGTACAAGTGCTATCGCCTTGATGACAAGGATACTCTATTCTTCGAGGATCACATTGTTGTGCCTAAAGGTGACCTCCGTAAAGTCATTATGAATGAGGCTCACAATTCACTCCTCTCTATCCACTCTGGAAGTACAAAGATGTACCATGATCTCAAGCAGTCGTATTGGTGGAATCGAATGAAGCGCGAGATTGCTCAGTTCGTGAATGAATGTGATGTCTGCAGAAAAGTGAAGGCAGAACACCAACGACCAGCTGGTCTCCTCCAACCTCTTGCCATTCCAGAATGGAAGTTTTACCACATTGAGATGGACTTCATGACTGGATTTCCAAAGTCCAAGCATGGCAATGATGCTATCTTCGTTGTCATCGACAAACTCACTAAAGTGGCTCTTTTCCTTTCTATTAAAGAATATATCACAGCAGCTCAATTGCCAGAGCTATATACCTCCCGGATTGTCTCTCTTCATGGCATTCTGCAGCTGATTTCTTCAGATCGTGGCAGCATCTTCACCTCTAAGTTCTGGGATTCTTTTCAGAAGGCCATGGGCACCAACATCCGTTTCAGCACAACTTTTCATCCTCAAACTAGTGGCCAAGTCGAGCGAGTTAATCAAATTCTTGAAGATATGCTCAGGGCTTGCGTCATCTCTTTCGGTATGAAGTAAGAAGATTGTCTTCCATATGCCGAGTTCTCCTACAACAACAGCTTTCAAGCGAGTTCGGGCAATGCCCCATTCGAAATTCTCTATGGCAGGAAGTGTCGTACTCCTCTTAACCGGTCAGAGACTGGTGAACGTCAACTTCTTGGCAATGACTTGATCACAGAGGCAGAAGAGATGTGCAAAGTCATTCGTGATAATCTCAAAACCGCGCAATCATGCCAGAACAGTTACTATGATAGTAAGCATCGTGATTTGGCTTTTGAGATCAGAGACCATGTCTACCTCCGCGTCTCTCCAATGAAAGGTACTTGTCGCTTCGGTATCAAAGGGAAGCTTGCCCCTAGATACGTGGGTCCTTTCAAGATCGTCAGCAAGAGAGGCGATCTCGCCTATCAACTTGAGCTCCCCTCCAACTTTGCAAACGCGCACGACGTGTTCCATGTATCTCAGCTCCGCAAGTGCTCCAAGACCCCTGACCGCACCGTCAACTTCGAAGACATTGATCTCCAAGAAGACCTGTCTTATCATGAGCACCCAATCGCTATTCTTGAAGAAACTGAGCGCAAGACTCGCAACAAGTCTATCAAATTTCTCAAAGTCAAGTGGTCACATCATTCCGACCGTGAAGCCACCTGGGAACGCGACGATCACCTTTGTTCTGAGTACCCGGAGTTTTTCCAATCCTAGATCTCGGGACGAGATCCTTTCGTAGTGGTGGAGTGTTGTAACACCCCAGATGTAATTTACCTTATTTGTACTCCAACTCTTGCCGTTTCCGGCACTAAGTTATTCTATTTCCTCATCTTCGGGTTTTTGTTTCTGTGTGTTTTGTCTTTGTCATGCATCTCATATCATGTCATCATGTGCATTGCATTTGCATACGTGTTCGTCTAATGCATCCGAGCATTTTTCCCGTTATCCGTTTTGCATTCGGGCGCTCCTATGTCCTCCGGTGTCCCTTTCTACCTCTTTTCGCGTGTGGGGGTTAAACGTTTTTGGATTGGACCGAGACTTGTCATGCAGCCTTGGTTTACTACCGGTAGACCGCCTGTCAAGTTTCATGCCATTTGAACTTCGTTTGATACTCCAACGGTTAACCGAGGGACCGAAAAGGCCTCGTGCGTGTTGCAGCCCAACACCCTTCCAAAGTGACCCAAAACCCACCTAAACCTCCTCCATCGTCTAGATCGTTCGATCACGATCACGTGGCCGCAAACCGCACCTCATTTGGAGCTTCCTAGCTGCCTCTACCTCTATAAATAGACCCCTCTATTTCAATCCCGGGTCCATTTCGCCCCTAACCCTAGACCCCTTCGTCCTCAGCGCGCAGGACACGTCGCCGCTGCCTGCCACGTGGCCTCCCGCCACCCACCGCCCATCGTCTAGATAGAGCGCCCGCGGCACGGCTGCTCCCGCGCCGCCCCGCGCCTCTTCCTCCTGCCGCGCGCCGCCCGCCCTCGCCGCTCCGCCACCGCGCCGGCTCGCCGCCCAGTTAACTCCGGCCGCCGCCCG